>NW_015544158.1:1423608-1431281 GCF_001515605.1 Sinocyclocheilus anshuiensis
CATGGATTCGCTACAGGAGGACTTTGTTCACCCCCCGGAGCCATGTGAGACACTTTTTTTTATGGATAGGTACTTTTTATTTCACTTCTTTTGGACTGAAGCACTGCAACACCGGCTGACTGCAATGATAGAGCTTGGAATAGCCAGGACAATTTTTAATATAACTCCGACTGGATTCGTCTGAAAGAAGAAAGTCATATACACCTAGGATGCCTCGGGGGTGAGTAAAACACAGCCTAATTTTCATTTTTGGGTGAACTAAACCTTTAAGTATGAGCATTAAAGACAGAAAAAACCTTAATAAATTGAAAACGGTTGTGATAACATTTGAAAACAGTATTGATGAACATACAGTGCATATTTGAATGCTAAAAATGAATCTTGCTTCTTTGTTTACGGAGGTGATGTGGGCGTTTACAGGCTCGCGCGTCTCACATGGATGATTACCGTATGAATAGAGCGCGCTGCTTGTGGACGTGATGACATTACAGATAATGAGCTCAGACGGGAAAGACTGGACCTCGCATTGGTTTTATACAGATTACTTCATCAGAGAACATTTGCTTTAGATAAGACTTACTTCATTTAAAAGTAGACACTTCAAGTTTTCCATAGATATGTTTCTCATGTCTGTGTGTGAAGTATTCGCTGAGTTTTGGTTCATCTTAGTGACGCGTTTCAGAAAGTAGTTTGCGGAGACTGAGACAGCTGAAAGCGCACCCTGTATATTTTCTTTATTTTACAAAAGTACAATCTTTTGTTGATATTGTGAGTGTACATAAATAAAAGTAGACCCTTCATAGATTCAAATTATGTATTACACTTGTTTGTACAACCAAAAATGGCGGAGGATTTTAAGTTATTTTCGCTGTTATCAGGAAAAAATGCAAGTGATCGTGCTGGCGCCTCCGTCGACCCCGCGCAAAACGTGATTTTAAAACGCATATAATTTTTTTTTTTCTTAACATAGACCCTTCATAGATTCAAATTATGTATTACACTTGTTTGTACAACCAAAAATGGCGGAGGATTTTAAGTTATTTTCGCTGTTATCAGGAAAAAATGCAAGTGATCGTGCTGGCGCCTCCGTCGACCCCGCGCAAAACGTGATTTTAAAACGCATATAATTTTTTTTTTCTTAACATTACATTTGTAACGTAAGTAACGTAATTATATTGACTTTAGTAACTGTAATAATCAAATTACACAAATTTAAAAAGTAATGCGTTACATTACTGCGTTACCAGAAAAAGTAATTAGATTACAGTAACACGTTACGGTGTAATGCGTTATACCCAACTCTGGGTATGCATAACCAGCTGTGTATCTACGCTGGGCTAGTTTCATAAAATATTTTCATATTGAGAACCAAACAAACCTCTATCAAGTAAAGCACTTGAGATGGTGATGGTCCAAAGAAACGTGAATCCAATGTGGGGCTAAGGCTGTTTTCACCGAGTTTGGCGTGATCCAGACAGATGGCTCGCAGGTTTTCCACTGTGGTGTTATCTGAAAGGCAACAACAGTGAGTAATGAATAGACAAGGCAGACTGGTGCAGCTAGATGTCTCAAGCAGACATCTAATGAAGCATATAGAGCACCTGGAGGCATGAGCTTCATTAGAACACGAGCTCCATCCCGGAGGAGAGGCATGTTGAGATTACAGCCCAGGTCTGCAACTTGCCAGAGGAAAGAGATGTAGCGCAGGTGTAGGGACATTATCTAAGACAAAAAGAATCAGAGGTTACACTTAAAATTGCCAAACACAAAACATTAAAAACAGTTATAATAAATGCAGTAATAAATGTAATACTGAATCCAGACATTTAGCAAATGGGGTGTGATTCCATTCATTTTTATTTTTTTAATAACTTCTGACTGTTACATCAAAGTCAGCTTGAAACTTGTATTATAAGAGGAGGAAACACATTCCATTATGCACCATATTTGTTTGTGGGCATGTTACAGGGCCGGAGTGGGACTAATTTTCAGCCCCAGAGTTTCATGCCTTAGTTAGACCGGCCCACTTTAGTTCACGACTGACTATAGCTATTAAAACAACATAATTAAAACCAGTGTATAAAAGTCTGCAGTCTGCAATAGTGCACTGTTCTCTACAGCTTTGTAATTCATTGTATTTTTCTAGAGCTTTCATTTTTTTGTACTGGCCTTTTCAGCGCCGTCTTTGCACTTTCTATCATCCATTTTTATTATTTTTTGCTCGCATATCTCCAACATCTGACTTTTTTTTCTGAGCAAGGTGCCGGTGTCGGAGGAGTCAACAGATAATTGCCAATTAACTTCAGAAATGGAAAATAAGGGACAATTGTGATTTTTTATAAGAAAATAAGGGACAGAATAAGGGACGCTCAAAATATTTGCACTGTACCATAATGTATGTAAATGTGTGTTCTCAGTAATAATCACATTTGTTTTGCTTAACCTATTTATGTACAATTATTCTAAAAAATAATTTTTAATGTCATACAAAAAAAAATGTCATCGGCCTGAGTAAATTGTACCATTATAGAATAGTGACTGCACAAGTAGTGCAGTAATTTAGGAGGTGAAAATACTGTGAAATTACATACATACAAATGGCATGAAATTTGAAAGCATAACAACTGAAGGTCTATGAAGCGTCAGTCCATAAAGCATTTTTTTAAACAATGGCACTTTAATTTTTGAACTTAAATATTAGTGCAACCATATAGCCTATGAATGAATGAAAATGCATATTTTTCAATTAAAGAAAAATTTTAAGAGTGTGGGCTGCTTCTGGTGCTTGGATTTGTACTTCAATATAATGAGGTATAAGTTTAAGAATACGCTACAAGTTGCATTTAAATTTTTATTAATTTTTTTCTTCTCTATTTAACAGCTTTAACTAACTTACAATAGTAAAAGATGTCCCCCAGGTAGATTGAATGTTTTCCTGCCTTGCTGGATGTTGGATTCATGATCAATAAGTTGTTTGCATTCGCCCAAACTGATTTGGCAAAATTAAAACACAGACGGTGAGCGCGAGTCCCGCTCGCTGTGAAGCAGCCGGCAGAGGATTCCGCTTGGTCTTAAAGCCTTCCTCGAACGGCTACGTTCACAAATACAACATTGATTTGCGCAATAGAATGATTAGTTATCAATTGAGAATTTGTTATTCATATGGTCTGGTGGTCATTTGACGTATGCCTGCGAATACGGGACAAACGGTGTTATAAGCTTTCATACGGGACGCTTCTTTGATGCCTTAAATACGGGCATCCATATTTCAACCACAGTGGCATGACAAGACCGGCCCTCGCTGCCAAAAAACAGACCGGCCCACCGGGAATCCTCCCGGTGCTCCCAATTAGCCAATCCAGGCCTGGCATGTTATGTAGTAATCTAGTACTCCCTATTAGGCTCTTAGGGGTAGACACACAACAAACCAACGGCAAAGAACCTGTGCTGGCCATTTTTCGATATGGTCATTTTTCAAATCGTCATATCGCCAGCCCGTGAGATCGCCGATACACGGTATTATCGTGCATGGGTGGGTGGCGAGAGAGAGACTCTCTGTAGCCTACTTGTCATAGGCTATTTCATAACTATTTGGCGTTTTAAACCATGTGCGAGAGAGAGCCTATGGAAGCACCGATAATCTAAATAATATACTTTCAAACATACTGATAAACTAACATGCTAAATATAAAAATATTTAAAACAGCTAGTTCATATATATATTCGGAAACAGTCATACACCGCTATTATAGGACCGTGTCCTGTGACAAGTTTGCCGCACGGAAGTTATCAGTCTAAAAGGTCTGCAAAATCAGTCAACTGTGAAAATCAAAAGTAGATTTATTTTAAAGACCAACAGTTTAAAACTAAATATTGGACATAAACGAACACGTTAAATATAAAGATTTAAAACAGGTAAGTTCATATATTCGGAGTAAAATTAAATTAAACAGATACATCAGTCATACCGGATCTTTCACCGGCCACAGGCTCTAATCCTCATTTTCGTCTGTGTGGGTGTGTGTGTGAAGTGCGGTGCGGTGCTGAATGAAATAGCGGGGCAATTTGATAATAATAGCCGAATTATAATGGGCTACCTAATAATAATAATAATAATAATAATAATTGAATACATTAATTGGAGAATGAGCCTAATATCATCTTGACTATCAACACAGACATCTGCTATCATCGATACACAATACTATCGTCACAACCCTACTGAGGAAAGCCGACTGTGGCATCGCCTTGTGTTGTCTCGCATTGCCTGCATCGGGGTAAAAAAGGTTGCACTAGAACACACCGGACACACTACAGCCGATGACCAACTAGCGTGTACGCTCTTGCGTTTGCGTGAGAGAACATAACTCTCCCTCACCAGCAGGTGGCAGTAGTCTGTATTCGGCATTCAAACAGGGAAACCAGAAGAGCTAGAACTGTGTATATACAAAGCAAGCAACGCTTTATCATTGTTTACACCAGCAGCACTCATTACTGACAGATTTGTGTAGCTTTTTTCAATCATGTCTGCTAAGTTGCAAATGGCACTGGTATTGTCGGTCTTTGGTCTTCTTCTTGTGGATAAAGAAAGAAAGAAACTGACAGAATGACAACAAGTCTCTGTACGCTCCCTCTTAACTCCATCATTGGTTTGCTTTCATCCATTTTTTTTTCTTGTGTGCACATTCGCTAAGCTAAATAGCCAATCGGAGTTCTCTTTCTCGCCGATGAGCTCTGGCATGATTAGACATGCAGAATAGACCAAAAAACAGCTGACGGCGTCCGACTAGATGCTCAAAAACCACCCAACATTGCCTGATGGCCAACTGTTGGCTTGGTGTGTCGTGGGCTTTAAGCGACTGGAAAATCTACAGATCTCTCAGCAAAGCACCACAGGTGGATATACACAATTTATCAACACAGCTTCTAAAGACATTTCTCAATGTATTCAATGTGTAAATAAATAGACAGTTTGGCTCAATTGTGTGCCTGAATGGCAAAGTGCTCACCACGCCGGGAAGACAGCTCTCCACTTCAGGGTTTGGCCCATCACTGAAGTGATTGCCATGGTTCCCAGGGGAGCCAGTGGAGGAGTCTGAGGAGCTGTCTGGACTGGAAGGCATATTGGCGCTAACCTGGGTGAGCTTGGCTGTGATGAGCTAGAGAAGAAAAAAAAAAGCACTCTTGTAAACTATAACATATCCTGATCATACGACCTCTACAAAAAGTGCTGTTAAAAGTAAGGCAAAGGTTGCGTGGGTGAAATCCCCTATTGAGCAAATTGAGAAAAACAGCCAAGGAGATGCCTACAGTTTTATCTTTGAGGTTTAGCTGCCCGATTAGCTTCCTGTCATCTGCTGGGTCAATGATCTCTCCCCCGATGAACAGCTCAATCTTGGTGTGTGTGCTGTTGGCCTTTATTCGATTCAGAATGCAGCGTCGCACAGAGCCAATTGTGTCGTTGGTATGCGACCAAATATCCAGATCATCAACCTGTCGGCCTGGGTTTGGGAAACGCACAACTAGTGTGATATGCTTTCCTCGGAAAGCCCTTAAAATAAAAAAAAAAACATTTAAATAGAGTTTATTAGAATCTGGCCATCATAGACAAGCAAAAAAAAAAAATGTATTGAGTTAATTAAAGACAGGCTTCAATGAGTCTACCTGGACATGGGCAGGATAGTCCTCTCCTCGTGGTAGTCACTGTCACACTCGGTTATATACTCCCTGAGCACCGTCAGTACTCTCACCATGCGGATGGCCTCCTGTCTGGCACAGTTAATGCTGTCTTTATCTCCATCCAGCACACACAGAGTGTCATAGGAGGCTTTGAGCCGGTCAAAGCAAGACTGAATAAAATCCTCATGGATCACTACCTGCAAACAGTCATTGACACATGTTAAAAACAAACTCAAGAGCAGTCCAAAATGTATTACAGCAAGTGATATGCTTTTCCACTGTATTATTACCTGATTGGCTTGTAATTTTGGTCCGAGGTTTGTATAAATCTCTTTAAGCAAGTCAATTGCTCGGCTAGCAATATCATCACTTCCTTGAATCACAACCTGTTAGAGAAAAAATAAGGAAAATAGATGGTTTGAGCTCAGGCTGACATTTAGCTTTAAAATACTTCTGGTGACACTGAAAATCACCTGGTGATATTACAACAACATGTATAACTGTGATGAGGTCACCCAAAAGTTCCATCCAAGGGCATATTTCCAAATTTTCTACTCGACATTTTGTTAAAATACATTGACTTATTACAAAATAACCAACAGGCTAGAAAATGAAGGCATTTGAGACGGGTAATATACCAGAACAAGCAGCTCTAAACATACCAATGAAGGTCCAACAGCTCTAATTGACTCTTACCCTCCACAGGTAATCCAGCCCTATCAGCTCCAAGTCATCCATCATGTATGCCCGGCGTTTTGCCACCAGCTTGCCTTCCCTGCAGTTGACTGCCTTGAAGAATCGTTCAAAGCATTTCATCCCGTTCTCTGTCAGCAGCGAGGGGTCAAGCTGTAGTACGTTGTTCTCAAAAAAGTCCTTGTTGATGTCAGGGTCAAGGTCGGGTTCGTCCCCCATGAGTTTGGAGTACCATTTGAAGCAGGCCTCCCGATCACACAAGAACACTGCGTTCTCCGCCAGGCACTTCCAGATCTGCTTAGCCTGAGGTGCACACAGCCAGAGTTGCCCATCTTTCAGTAAGAACCTGAAGGATGAGGATATTTAATCATTTGTTATTTAGGGGGTCTTTAGAGAGTCTAAGAACTAGCCGTTTTAATAATAGACCTTGTGGTGCAGACCAAATCCATTTGATGACAGAGCTTGATTGGTGTGAAAGCTGTTTTCTGAAATTAGGTGCACACCAAGAAATTGTCTGTTCCTTGGTGTACAAGAAATTTACCATTGATGACAAATAAATAGCCTTTCATATTACAATAGTCTAGAACATTCTGTGTCTGTTTAGTTTTGCTATTAAAATCAAAAGGATAGAAACCAGAGTAAAAAAAGTGAAGTGAAAAACACTTTCCATTTGTGGCACCTTCATCACCTAGCTACAGTGATAAACAGCTTATTCTAGTACACTGTAATACCCATGTTGATGACAAAAATGAGTAATGTTTAGAGCCAAATAAATTGAAGAGAATTGAATTTGGATTCTGCAATCTAAGCAGTGTATAGGAAGGTTGTTTATAAAGTATAAATACCTCAAGAAATTGAGCCGCTCCTGGACCTCCTGAACATGACTATACCGACTTCCTGGCCTAACCGTCTGGGGATCAAAGTCTGTGTGCTCTGATAAAACATAAAAAGTTAGCACTGGCAAATGTTTAACACTGTGGGCATAAAACTAAAAAATAAAAATAAATGTTAAAGGGGTCATGACATGCAGGTTCAGATATTGACGGTTTTTTGTACCAAAAAAAAAGCCCAATATTTATAAAAAAACGATAATTTTCCACCCTCATTTTCACTCTCTGATGAAAAACAGAAGTGAAAGGGACGTTACCTCTTGTAGAAATGGAAGTAAACACCCACTGCAGTGATTTGCTAACTTAAATCGAACCCTATCCACGCCCTCCTTTACAGCATGTTGTGTGTTTTGATACTCGAGATGGCAACAGGGTTCCAGACAAAAAAAATTACAATTATATATATATATA
>NW_015544159.1:0-1390 GCF_001515605.1 Sinocyclocheilus anshuiensis
TTTCCAGTACTTGAGCATCTGAAGTGACTGCAGAGTACTGACAATGTCCACAGGATTCACTGCCGTCTCTTGACTGATCTCTGAACAAGACAAAAAACAAAAAAGGGCGGTGACATGGATGTCACAGTGAACATGCCTTCAAACAGTCCCTTGCGTGGCAGGGGCAACTTAACTTACCCTTGATGGAGATCTCTTTGCCCTTGAAGTTGCACATGTACCGCAGCAGCACTTCCTTCCAGTAGCTGCGGTAACTGATGAGGCCCAAATCTGAGAGAGGGCGCTCTGGAGAACCCACCTTCTCTTCAACCTTTGACAGCAGGTAACCTAGAACCATGACAAACAAAGACTGTGATGCAAGTGTTGAGGAATAACAGCATCAGAGATAATGACATCACAACTACAACTGTTCTGAAATAATTCCAATATTAATGGGAATGGTTACAGTTTTAACTTGCAAATGGTTATTATGTCAATTACTGATGCCATATATAGAGGCTCATAGGGCTGGGGGATTTTTCTGATTTTATCGATTAATTCGAATTTAATGTTTAAATGTTACAATTAGACACTTTGACAATATGCCAATCATAACAGTAAAGAGAAAAGAATGATTCAACAGCATGTCGGCGCACGTGATTAACCGCTCACTACGTGATTAATGCGCTCTTATCGCAGGGGCCGTTCACACAGAATGCGCTTTTGTGTTGACAAAGATGCAACATGGACAGTGGAATAGAAAAACATGCAAGATGATGTGAGTGAACTTCTTTTAATTTGAGCGCTGCGTTTTTATTATGCCGTATCATGCATGAGATGCTGCAAGAGATGCTAGTGCAACAGTCAAACGCGTCCATGTTTACATAGAAAAAAAACAATGGAAAAGCAGCGCAATCGAATTTAAAAAACCTGTAAAGAACTTCTACTGTATGTCTAATATTTCATGTTTGCATCATAGTGACAGGCTGAAAGCTGCTGTTCATTGTTTTCACAGAACATTTATTGTTAATAGTCTACTGGTGTTATACCTTCAGAAGTCAGAAAGAGCTTTATTAACAAGTATGTTTACACAGACAAGGAATTTGACTTAGTGGCAGGAGCTTCCAGTGCAGAAGAAAGTATGTACATAGTGCAAACTAGTGCAGCAGACATAGGAATTACACAGTAGAGATGGAGTATAACAGTAATATAAGAAAAACAGAAAATTAAATAATGCACTATATACAGAAGCAGAAATATAGAGAAATGTAACTGTTTAAATGAATGTACAGATATATTTACAAGTGTGCAGTTTAGAAATGTACAATTTTCGGATTCTATGTATAAAAGCAGTCATTTTGAATTACATTGATTGTTGAGAATTTTTTGAAGCATTTTCATTGTAGCCTATTAT
>NW_015544159.1:1542-22609 GCF_001515605.1 Sinocyclocheilus anshuiensis
GTATTTTTTCTTTTCATCTTGCCTCTGTATAATGCATATTAAAGTTCATAAGTGCAGCACTGCTTTGTTTACAGCGAAAACCAAGGAAACGCTTTAAGCGCCACCTGCTGGCAGAGAGTGCATCTGCGTCTCAATCAGCTTGTCTGCTGTTTCATGCAGATATTTTTATGTATAGTTTCACAAAGCTAAAGTCAAACCATTCTGTTTTTGCTTCAAATTTCGAAATTATACAATCTAATTTAGATTAAAAACTGCTCATGTTGCATGTATGCAGCATCTTTGTTTGGATCGTGACTTTTCTGCAAAGATATTTAACAAGTGATTTGTTTAACATTTACATCATGTTGACAACTTCATGTGTGCTGCACTTAGAATAGAATTTTCTTTAACTAGTGGGTTAATAAAGAAAAAGTTATTTGAATCATGTTGTAGTAAAATTTTTAAGTTGACGAGTTAAAAATCTTTTTAAAAAATCGAGAATCGGTCAAACGTTCTGAAAAATAATACAATAAATTCATTACTAAATAATAAATTAAAGTTGTATTATTTTGACTGATTAGACAAGCTTTTTGATTATTAAAATATAATGAAAACATTAAAATGGAATTCAGAAATATTAAAATGAAAAGAAAAATTGGGAAAAACAATATTTTGGGGGAAACAAAGATTCATATAGGGCTTTTTTTAAATGAATTTGTTAAACTTTTAATCAATTGTTGTTACAAAGTATCAGTTTCATGATTTCAATTAATTTTACATGCTTTTAGATTACCATCTAGATCTTCATATCACTGAATTGCAAACTCATATAGAGATAACAGGTACTCACTGAAATCAATGAGCATCTTGCCGTAGCCCTGCCTCATGTACTGTGGCATAGTCAGGATACAGGACACATTGTAATTCAGGAATGAGTTCTTCTCCTGAACAAAAAGGAGAATCAGTTTAGTCAGTGTGCATATTACAATGACAACTCTTCTGTCTTGACTTAAAAGACACCATAGGCTAACATTGATCAAAATTGTTCATAAAAGTAGCATTATATTTGCATGTTCTGCTGATTCATGAGACTTTCAGTACTCAATATGGTGAAGGGCTCTTCAGTCTGGTTAGTATCCCCCACAAAACACTTAAGCCTGGTTCAGATTTTTTTTTTTTTTAAGTCACATAATTTGGCCCTTAGACTGGCACTCCATGCTAGCCGATTCCTTATTCACATATTCAGAACAGAAAACAGCAAAGATCAAAACAGATGTCTTAAATTAATTGTCATTGCTTCCCTAGTTTAAAGCAGCATTCAACTTAGTTTAGTCAAAGCTGTAACAGCTACCAACAGTTTTTGTTGAGCTCTGTAAAATTAACAAATTAAGAATGAAAGAGGGGCGACAGTCTAAAACATTTCCTTTTCATGTGATGCTCATCAAAATAACATACTGCGTGAAACAAGCCACTGAAATAAACTGAATTAGAATGGAGTTTATGGACTAACTTCACCCTGTGAGTTTGTGTGCTGTGTGTTTGTTGTCCCTTCAAGGTTGCTGTGGAAAGAATAAGTTCATCCCCCACTTTACTGAGACAGACTTTAGCAGCATGCAAACAATATTTTTTTCTATGTAAACGTGCTTGACGGACATGTTGACAGTGTATCACGTATGACACGGCAAAGTTAAAAGTTGTTCGAGTCTCATAACCTTTCATTTCTCATTTTCTTAAAACACAAAAACGCATTTTGTGTGTATAGCCGATTAGAACTAGTGATACGTTCTACGTTATGGTCCATCATAGAGTGTCACATGCGAGTAGTTAATCAGGTGCACAATCATGCAGTCGGATAATTTTTTTCTCTTAAATGTCACCATTAATGTATTGTCAATGTGTCTAACTATACTGTTTGCTATTATTTTTATTAAAAGCCATGATTCCTTGAATAAAATAATAAAAACATGGCAAAACATTACATCCGAATGAATCAAAATCTGAAAAATCGCTCAGCCCGACCCCAAGCATGAAAGCTCATTTTGTTACCAATGCAAAATAATGGAAACCAGGATAAACATTTTCAGGATAAATAACCAGTGGGCCAATATTGGAGAAGCTTATTTGTCCTGGCTCACATACTACGTAAACGAAGCTTATGACTGAAAATCAGCCAAAAATTGGCTAGAGGGAAGCTGGCCTGAAAAGCAAATGTGTTGACATAAAGTGCTTATATTTTTGTGCACTTCAGACCAGATCATAATTCACAACATGTAGCCTCAAGCACCTCATTACCTTTGAGAAATATCCCACGAGGTGACAGCCTGTGTTATCAGCTTCAGTCATGACATAAAACAGGAAAGGTTCCACGTCATAGTACAGTGTTTTATGGTCCAGAAACAGCTTGGCCAGCAAACAAAGGTTCTGGCAATAGATCTGTTGGGGTGGGGATGAATAAAATTCATGTTTATCAAACAAACTCATCAAGAGCCTAGAAGTTCATATAAGAGCGGAAATAGTCAATGCCACAAATCAACAAACACATCCAGAACTCTTTACATTCAAACAGCCACAAACAATGCATTACATTAACATCCATTGCCCACCTTGTTCTTTTTCCCATCAACCTCAAACACAGAAATGGCACCTTTTCTGTAGACTTCATCACCAGGAGGGTGTTTCCACACACATTTGGCCTGCATAGATCACATATGACAACATGTCAAATTTAACCTCCATATAGATTCAGCCAGTACTACCATTTGACTAAATGTTTAGACATGCAACCATAACGGAGATTATTTAGGAAAGTTTGATTTCATACCATGTGTCTGCGCAGGATGGTCTGACTCTTCATATACTTGAGGCAGAACTCACAGATGTACAGACGCCCCAGACGGGCGTATTCCTCAGGGTAGGGAGAATGGTACCAAGTGTCTAGCTCATAACGGCCAAACAGGATGGTCTTGATCATGTTACTGCCTTCTGTGATCTGACCCTGCAGAAGCAGTTTCTCCTACAAACAACAAAAACCTTAGAAATCAAATATCTAAATAAAGCTAATTTAGCTAAAATAACAAGTAAGAACTAGGATTGGGCGGTAAAACCAAAATCTAGTAAAGTAATTTAATCACAGTAACAGAATACCATCATATGACGAAGATAAAGGGTGAGATTTTAGTCCTGAGATTTTAGCTGAGTGATGCACTGCTATGTCAGAAGTGTGTAAACTGAGAGGCATGTCTGTTCATACCAGATCCTCTGCTGCGCGGGCCTGAGCTTTCCTGAAGAGCTCCAGATCATAATCACTGGTGATGTTCTCCAGCAGTGGTTCACGTGTGGTTCCGTGTGTCTGTCTGTGCTCCTGATACATCAAAAAAGAACAGATGTAGATCGATCACAAATACAAACATCATTAATACCACCCGACAAATAAAATATAATGGCACTGTATACATTAATTAAAAGCCAGATAATTATTTTTAACAAGAGCTAAATTGGGTTGGCTAACAAAAATACATCAGGACCATATAGCTTATATAAAAACGCATTAATCAGGGATGCTAACTCGCCAAGTATTTTTAAACACTTTTTGTAAGCCTTTATTATTTTTAACTCTACAGGCGAGCAATAAAATTCAATTTAAAGATTCACTTTTTATTCATGAAGATGACATGAAGAAATGTGTCTCCTGGTGGAAAACAGACTTTTAAGATCAAAATGACATTACAATTATATAAGTTACCATTATAACCAGTAGATGGCAGCAGAGGATCACACATTAGCACAGTTGCCATTTCCACTCCCTAGTTTTTTTTTTATGTCTTGCTTTTGGATATATTATAAGATGACTATTATAACAAATTTTAGTACTTTTACTGTACTGAAGTATAAAGTATAGCAAGTTCAATAAGCTCAGAAGGGTTAATTATTTAAATACTTAACTAGTTGACAACAAATTAAGTTAATTATTAATGGTACAATAATTAAATAATAATGCACTGAATATTTTGAAATATTTTTAGATTTAATTTAAAAACTAAATTTTTAAAAAATTTTCCTTAAAAAGGACACATCAAAAAGTGATTTAAGCTTTATCTTTAAAACTTATATCAGGAGTTTAATCAATGACTACCGTTTATGCGTTTTTTTCCTCGATATAATGGGAAGATCTGTGAGCGTGTAGAACTCTGTAAACCTGTGAAAACTTAGTTCAGACAGAGTGGATTCTGACTAACCTACAGCAAACACCTCTGACTGGCCATTGCTTTCAACAGTGATGCCTGTGATTAGCTATAATACTCTGCAACACTGCAAAAACACATTATAAATAGAATATTTTGGTTTTGTAACTCGAAACCAAAGCACGCACACAAAAACACACAGGAGCATTTGAAAGTGGTTGCCTTCGAGCGGGTACAGAATTGAGTTGGTACTACTGGCACTGTAAAAAGACTCCCCCCTCCCCATCCCCCGAAACAATTTAAAAACTCACCAGATCTACATGAATCAAAATGGCGAATTTTGCCGAAAGGTGACAAGTTTGCATCCCTGCATTAATAAACATTTTAATATATCACTGTAAGGATTACCATGTACTTCTCTTTTTGGTCTTTTGTCAGTCCAGAATCCCTCCTCTTCCTCATCTCCATTACCTTCTCTTTATATCGAACTTGTCTTGGAGTTGGTGCCTGTGGAAGAGCAACGCAAATTAATATTACATCCCACTTTACTAAAAGGTACATTGTGTCTCATCCAGATAAAGCTCTTCATGGTTAACTCATCAGTCATAACCTCACTGTGGATACCACAGAATTTATGGCTTGCAAACAATCACAACCCATCTTAAAAATAGAAGGCACCATGCTGCTGACGTTAGGCCTTCACGCAAGTGTCTTTTTAGTACAAAAGCATGCATGCATTTAAGAGGCATTAATACACTTGCGTGATGTTTGTTTAGTGTTGAGCGAACATCTGCTTGGCGAGCACCTGATGCCGAGTAGCGTGTCTGTTCTCCTCGTTCTGCCCCTGACTGCGCTCTTCCTCTTGTTTCTCACGCTCGATGGCTTTTACCTGATCAGGAAGACAAGCACACAAAGATAAACACCAGAGAAAGTGCTAAACAATACGGAAAAGAATAAACCACACATGCCCATGCTAAATAATCACTGCAATTTAGTGGTTGACAAAATGATGTTTTTAACTGTCGAAGCTCATTCCATGCAAGAAATATACAAAATCAAAATAATAGCAAATAAAGCAGACAAGCAAAGTATACTTTGGGCTTCAAGCACCTTGCACTCATCTGCTGAGAGGTTATGGTAGAGAGGGCATCCTGATATGGAGAAATGTCTCTCATGTTTCCCTGTTAAATGTCCTGTATAAAAAAGAAATACAGAAAGGTAAACAGATTTTAGCTTTAAACCAGACTATAAACAATCCATTCAAATTTAAAATGTTTTAAAAAACTGTGAACATTGTTTTTTTTCCAATTAAGCTCTTGTAAACCATAAGCACTGGATTTTATTATTAAGCAGATGCAAGAGGAAATTAATCTGAAGAGCAATTACCTAGAGAATTGCACCCAGGTGTGGGGCACTTCATATTGAAGTTGTAGCTCTCGTGAAAGCGGCGGCGTTTTGGACGATGGGAGGGATCGCTGCCAGAGTCTTTCTGGTCTTTAGTCACGCTCTCATCGTGGGATGCATTGGGGCTGGATATGTCGATGTCGGATTCGGATGAGGGGGCGTTTCCTGTGGGTGTCCTGGGGGGAGACTCATATCTCTCTGCTGCTTGTTTCACATCTGGTGGGGCATCTAGATGAGGAACAGAAATAACATCTTATAAACATGTAAAGGTGTCAAACAGAAAAGAATAAAAGCTTGGCAGCATGGATTTTAATACAACTGTAACTTTCATGAATAATAGAACAAAAATACATCACAGTAATGTGTTATGTTTTATGTATATGTATATGTATATCTATATCTATATATATATGTGTGTGTGTGTGTAAATATGTATATCATTTATTTTTTAACAGGATTCATTCATGTTTATAGCCTGCAACTTTGTGAATAAACTAATGGGAAAAAAATATAATTTGTTTTCCAATTAGACAATTTCTTGCTGATTTCGAAGCATCGTCCTTTTTTTTGAGAAGTTGATATATTTATTTATTTTTGTCTGCAATTTATATTGTGATCTGTGTGTATATATATATATATATATATATATATATATTTATACACACGCATATTTATTTACTTTTGAAAAATGTACAGGACACATTCATGTTTATTATTACAGCCTCCAATTGTGAATGGAAACAGGAAATAGCATTAGGATTTATTTTCTGATTTATTAAAGAATCAAAACATTTGTAAAGGTGCGGAGGTGAAATTTTGCAGGCACACATGTCTATTCTCTTTAACCATATAGTAAACAATATGTTTCTTTTACATGTATAACACATACGTTTATCCAAAGAGTATCAAAGTCAACACTTTCTGAAGCGTTTTGGACAACTGGCGCTTTGAAGAAAATCATCAAGCCCAAAATCTACCTACTGACCAGCTGTATGAGGTGCTAATATATCAGCTGTGCGTTTCTACCTTGAGAGCTCTGGCTCAGGCGCAGTGATGAACGGGTCAGACGAGTGTTATTGCGCTGATTGGCTTCACTATGGGAGCTGTCGGTCTTCTCATGATCTCCAGAGTCATCAGAATCAGCAGTCCCGTCTGAACTACTGCCTGCTGTTCTCTGCAAACGGGGATGTAAACAGCTAAGTTATACCACCATGCACAGGTAAACGAGTCAGACTAAATATAATAATTAAAGATGCCGACAACATAAATAGTCAAAAACATACAGAGCATAAAAAGCAAACAGGAATAGTTCACTTATACAGTCTGAAATGTGTTTTTTTATACATCCCCACCTAAAGCCAAACCGCTAATTAGCTTCACTATCAGCTGAAAACACACAATTTCGGAGCCACTTCGGTGGTTTTCGATACTATGTTAGCTGCTAATACTGTTGATAAATAGTCTTAATATTTTCATTGAAACTATATTTGTCCAAAAATGTAAATAAACACTGAGTTAGCAGTTAGCGCGCGCTGAGGCGACTGACCCAATTCTCGCATTTTCTCTCACCTTTCTCCGCGGCATGTTCTCCTCGATGAATCCAACCGCTGTTCTTTTCACAAATTTGTCAAAAGGAAATGTCTGTTTTCTGCTGTCTGATATAATACAGCAGCTGTGTGTTCAGAAGTTTGTGTGTTTCTGTTCTCAGTTCTCTCTCGCGACTCGCGCCACAGCGGAAGTGACGTGAGGACGAAAAACATGGCAGGGAGCAGCGAGAACAGACGTTTTAGAAATAATTTTGGACTTCTTCTTCTTCTTCTTTTGGTTTTATGGCGGGGTGCGAACCAACTTCATAGGTGCATACCGCCCCCTACTGTGATGGAGTGTGAAGAGAATGATGTACACTTCCACAACTCTTACCCTGCGTATGCAACTCTTTTTGACGTCATTTTACCTTCATAGGATTACTCATTTCTCCCATTGCTGCGAATGTAAACATAACCTTGTACTCATCCTCCGTCCGCATTGTTTTACTCCTTCCTCCTTCTCCCCCGATTTCTTCCGAATCTGAGCCTCTGTCTTTCCGTTTCTGAGATGTCAGCTCTACCTGATTCCACTCTCCACAATTCAAATCTGCAAAATCATCTTCTTCTTCTATGCTACTTCCGTCATTCTCTTCATTCACACCACAGTCGTCGCCAAACCCGCCACGGCGTCTTTTTTTGGACTTGTTCTGAGCAATACTCGTACAAATACAAACGACGACTTTCTGGTTAATAACATCCTTATTTGTGGATTTTATATAACATTACACAAATATAAGTATTTCAGAGTGAGACCTACGTTTTGTGCATTTCACAATGAGTTTATTTCGTATACTACAAAAACCCTTAAGATGATGTGAAATATAAATGCATTTAAACTTTTTTTTTGTGCCATAACAGAGTAATATAATTTTTTAAGTCATTTTTTTCTTTTATGCAGCTGATCCTACTGTTCGAATACAAATGTTATTGCCAAGTTGTGTGTACAAAAACGTTTTGAATAGATGTTATGCGGAAATGTGTTTTTAATATTTCAAACGCAATGTTTTATGCGATTAATTTATTATACTAACTCGATATTATTTGCACAAGTTAAAATGGCTGATAATTTTTGTCAAATAGGCCTAATGTATTTTTGAAAGATTATTTCTCATGTTTACATGAATGTCCTCTTCTGTTCTCATAAAAACCAGTAGCATACTTTATTTTAATGTTTAAACATTATTACAGTGATGCAACTTTGAATGTGCATTTGAATTTGGTTGTACATTGAAACATATTGACATAACGTACACAAACTCTACAGATGGCGCTGCAGGCACATTAAATATTTGCAATGAGGCAATATTTATTAAAGTGAAAAGTGAAAAAGTGAAAGTGACATGACATGTGGCCAAGTATGGTGACCCATACTTGGAATTAGTGCTCTGCATTTAACCCATCCTAAGTGCACACACACAGCAGTGAACACACACACACCGTGAACACACACCCGGAGCAGTGGGCAGCCATTTTTTTGCTGCGGCGCCCGGGGAGCAGTTGGGGGTTCGGTGCCTTGCTCAAGGGTACCTCAGTCGTGGTATTGAAGGTGGGAGAGAGCGCTGTACATTCACTCCCCCCACCTACAATCCCTGCCGGTACGAGACTTGAACCCACAACCTTTTGGGTTATGAGTCCGACTCTCTAACCATTAGGCCACGACTTCCCACAGTGACATGAAACTGGTTTCAGTAACATCAGCTCTATGAGAAACACCACAACCCCTCGAGATTACATAACCTCCGTGTGTGTACAGTTTACAGTACTGACATGTATTTTGACTCTTTTTTTTTTTTTTTTAAGCTCAAGTAAACATTTTGTTGAGGTTTGCATCTGTTTCTCTAGCAGATTCTCACACCTCCTCCTCAGGCAGGAGTCTGTGAAAGGGAATATCATGGTCCGGGTGAGGGTAGAAAATACTGTGATTTTCCTGAATGTTCTACCACCAGCTTTAAATGGGAAAAGCAGGGAATGAAGTGATATGTTCCTCTCCAGCAGCTGATACCATCCATCCTAAAAATAGAGCCAATCACTCAAGCAGCCACACAGATATACACTGAGCTCTCTCCAGTCAGTTCTGTCTTCTCTGAAAGTAAAGAAATTCAAAACATTTACACAGGAAACTCCGAGAACAACTCTACGAGAAGTCAAAATGCCAAAGATTGTGAGACCAGAGAATTGGTATATGGTGTGAACATGAGGGCTTATTTGAAATGGTGGAAGCCGCATGCTGATGTCTTCGAAGGGTAGGCCTACATGTCATTTTTGCAATGAGCTCAGAACTTAGACTAAAATATATGGTTTCTTTATGTTAGCTCAGACAGTGATGCAACAGTTTGTAACTTAATGAGAAATGCTTTGTCTAAACTGGTTCTTTCATTTCTTTAATCAACCAACCAGAACACTGGTACGACCGGAAAAAGTATGTGACTATCAGCTTTGTGGTTCAAAACCCAAAAGATGTTTAAGTAGATATCCAGGACACAAAAATTATTTTAAGGTAAGAAAATCATATAATTTGAAATATTTTATCATATCATATCATATCATCATATATATATATGTGTGTGTGTGTGTATGTGTGTGTGTGTGTGTGTGTGTGTGTGTGTTTCTCAGTAATATCCCATATAGGAAGTCAGTTTCAAATTAACCTTATCGAATGCAAAGCAAATTTGTGCACGTGTCAGGAGAGTCAGTGTCTTAAATTGTGATCAGATTTGCTCAATATGAACTCAAAAATTTCTCATCAAAGGAATTTTGGAACATCTGAGACAAAGCTTGAATAAAAATTGAGAGCCTCATTAAGATCTTTCAGATAAAAAAATAAGGTGATTTTTTGGGGAGCCAAAACTATCAGCTAAATAATGTATTTAGATACGAGAAATTTATAAAAAAAAAGGTATAAATAATAATATTTACCTATTTTTCAGCTGTAAAGATGCAGATGACAACAATATCTACAATGAGATTGAATTTTATGACCGAGTATATAAATCTGTAAGTATTTTACCATTCATTTTGTGATTTGAACCCTGAAGCTTGTATACATATGTAATCTAGATGACATATTACATAGACTTTTAAACATATTACTGTGTCTTATTGGAGGAAACCAACAGAAGAAACATTAAAGTCTTATTTTGTTGTAATGATACATCATGGTTCATGAAATCATGTGTAAATGAAGCTAAATGTCCAGACATTTCATCAATGTCACAAAGTTTTCCGTGGCTTTCTCAAACAACTTTGTGAATAATGCTCTTTTAGGATTCAAGGGAGAAAGTCTTTGACCGAACAATTAATGTCTTGATAAGGAAAGTAAAGGAAAATGTGGCATGGCCTCGACTCAAGAAAGATCCCGCAAAGGTATCTATCTATCTATCTGTCTGTCTGTCTGTCTGTCTGTCCGTCCGTCCGTCCATGTCATTCCTCTGATCATTGATTCCTTGTCCTTTTAGCCAGCATGGCTCTTAGTAGACTTTGATAACTGGAGACTGGGAACATGAGGAGGAAGATGGCATGGCAGAATATGAGCAGTATGGATGTAAGTCTCTTCATCAGTGGGTGATGCAACACCTGTTATCAATTCATGCACTGACACAGGACGTTGTGACATGCTGAGATCATGATAAATTTACATTTTTTTCTGTAAAATGTAATGACTCTTTTGAAATGCAGATGCTTAATGAAATGAAGAACAATGGAGAGCCTCCTGCAATGGATGACCTGGACGATCTTGTAAGTATCTGAAACAGTATCACATGGTTATGCAGCCTTTAGTCATTTCTTTTCTGTTTTGAGGTCATCGCATAAAACCTTTTCTTCTTTATAGAGTGACTGACAGAGCACCACTGCCCAAGATGAGCCTTTACAGTTTTCTAAAATGTTATATGTGACCAAAAGTTTTGGCAGTGACATAAATTGTGTGTTTTGCAAAGTTGATTGTAAGAGCAGACTCATTGCTATAAAAGGAGGGAAGAAGTGCTTCCAATTGTTAGCAATGGTTACCTCCAAAGAAACACGTGCAGCCATCATCGCTTTGCATCAAAATGGCCTCACATGCAAGGAAATTGCTACAAAGAATATTGCACCTGAAAGAACCATTTACCGGATCATCAAGAACTTCAAGGAGAGAGGTTCGACTGCAGTGAAGAAGTCTTCAGGACGTCCCAGAGTGTCCAGCAAGCGCCAGGACCGTCTCCTCCTTAGGAGTCAGCTGCGGAATCGTATCACCACCAGTGCAGAGCTTGCTCAGGAATGGCAGCAGGTTGGTGACAAAGCAAGAGTGATAAAGAAGTGGCTCCAAGATCATTACATTGAAATTTTGAATCCGTGGCGAGGAAACTCCCCGGATCTCAATCCCATAGAGAACCTGTGGTCAGTCTTCAAAAGGTGAGTGGACAAGCAGAAGCC
Source organism: Sinocyclocheilus anshuiensis (assembly GCF_001515605.1). Lineage (NCBI taxonomy): Eukaryota > Metazoa > Chordata > Actinopteri > Cypriniformes > Cyprinidae > Sinocyclocheilus > Sinocyclocheilus anshuiensis. The sequence goes on from NW_015544159.1 coordinate 13,103, forward strand.
CACAAATTGTGATCAACTCCGAGAACTAATAAGACAAGAATGGATCGCCATCAGTCAGGATTTGGCCCAGAAGCTAATATCCAGCATGCCAGAGCGAATTTTAGAGGTTATGAAGAACAAGGGTCAACACTGCAAATATTGACCCAGTATATATATTTTTTTGCCAATAAAAGCCTTTAAAACTTATGATATGCTTATCATTGTTTTTCAGTACAAAAAACTGCCAAAACTTTTGGCCATGACTGTAGTAACTGGACTTGTAAGTCACATTCAAAAATAGTTTTAAATACAAAATTATAAATTTGTATATTTATCAAATTGTTTTCATTATCTTGTAAAAAAATGTGAAAAGGAATAGTTCACAACCAAAATGATTTTTTTTTTTAGAAAATGTACTAATTTACTCAGTACATCAATTAATGTCTTGTGAAGTGAAAAGCTGCCTGTTTCTAAGAAACAAATCAATCATGAAGGCATTTTGCAGTAAATTTAAGCCATCGCTTCTGGCTAAAAGACCAATCCATAAAACCTCTAGTGAAAAAGTCCATCCACTGTTGTTCTCCCACATCAACATATTTGTTTAGAACTGTTTTGGACTTTTTTGCTTGTAAACAGTGCTTGATCTGTGCATATTTCTCTCCTGATTCAGATTAGACAACTTTTTTACTGGAGAAAGCAGTATTATGGATAAAAGACTTGTATTTTAGCCGGAAGTGACGGTTTAAAGTTAAAATGTCTTATGATGAATTTATTTTATCAGCTGTTTGGACTCTCATTCTGACGGCACCCATTCACTGCAGAGGATACATTGGTGAGCAAGTGATGGAATGCTAAATTTCTCCAAATCTGTTCCCATAAAGAAACAAACTAATTTACATCTTGGATGGCCTGAGGGTGATTTTGATTTTTGTTTGTTTGTCAACACCCCCCAAATACAATTTTTTGGGGGCCTTTATGCTAATAAAAGATTATATACTCACAATCATATACTTTAAATCATCATTGTATTATATTTCATACAAGACAATGGGACAGAAAGCATTATAGGCCCACTTTTTCTCCATTGAACAGCCTGTCCTCCTGCACGCACAGCAGGTCTGTGAGCACAAGCGTTCACTACTGTTACGCATGGACAACTCTTGCTCAACTCTTTTTTTTATGCAGCAGGATTGTGCCATCTTCCCTTAACTATGTCAGCTGGAAAAGGTGACCCCCTTGACTTAGGCCGAGTGGACCTGTAAGGCTGTGTGTGTGTGTGTCTGGATAAGCTTTTGCCATTTTATTACAGATCATTCATGCAATGGAGCAGAAAACAGGTCAAGCAGTCATTAACCATACCATTCTTTAAATGTCTCTTGGTATCACTGTACATGCAGAAGTCCATTGGCCAAGTCTTGTTTATCAGTGCGTACAAAGAGGAAGAGACGCACTCAAGACTCTGTACTACAGTGATAAAAAATGATAAGGAGGGAATGATTGCTGAGGAAGCAAAATATCATATGATTACACTGCAGGTGTATTGTGATTTCTTGCAGCATTTCATTTACTCACATTCATGTCATTCCAAACCTGAATGACTTTCTTTCTTCAATGGAATACACAAATTACATATTTGGAAGAATATGCTGGTTGTGCTTTTACATAAATTCACATTTACAGTACAATGAATGGGGACTGAAGCTTTTAAGGACACAAAGCCAACATAAATGTATTATGAAAGCAACGAATCCATCTTGTGCACTATATTCCAAGTTCCAAAATATTCAAAAATTTGGACTAAAAAAATGTTTTTAATGAAGTTGCTCACCAAGGCTGCATTTATTTGATCAACAATACAGTAAAAATGTTAATATTATGAAATATTATTAAAGTTTGAAATAACTATTTTCTATTTTAATATATTTTAAAATGAAATTTATTCCTGTGATGCAAAGCTGAATTTTCAGCATTATTACTCCAGTCTTCAGTGTCACATGATCCTTTCAGAAATCCTTCTATGTGCTGATTTGCTGCTTAATTATTACTGATGCTCAGTTACTAATAATGATTATTTTTATTATCAATGTTAAAAAAAAGTTTTTGCTGCTTAATATTTTGTGGAAATACTAAGGCTGTTATTTGATATTACACTTGAAGTAATGTTTAAAATTTCTAAAATTGCAACTTCATCATTACAAATGTGCAATTACAAAATAGATGACATGCCTGTTTCAATAGAAATTACATTAAAGTATATTTTAGTTTACCATAAATGCTTGTCATTACATTGGGCAGTACACTTTAACCATATTTCAAAAACAATGTAATTATGAAGTTACATATAAAAATGTACTGACGTCTATACATAAGTGGGTCAGAAAAGCATTTAACATAAATTTAAACTATAATACATATTCATTGAATTTTAAATAACATGAAAACATTACATTCAGTTCACACTTAAGTATATTCCTTTAAAGTATATTACTTTTTATGAGTATGCTAATGTGTACTTCTTGGAAGTACATCTCACCGTCTGACAGAAGAAATAAAGTTTTACAGGTTTAGCATGACATGAGGGTGCAAATAATGCAAGAATTTTTGCGTTAACTACTCTTTTTTTTTTTTACAGCCAATGGCCAAATAGCAACCGGTGCATTGTTTGGGACAGAACAGCGCTGTGTGGCACACGTCCAACCTGTAACCTTCAGTAAGGAGTGAAAAACATTGATAAGGATGTTTGTGCAGTCTGTGATGTAACGGGCCGGACAGATTCTCCAGGCCACAAGCCGCATAAACAAAATGTTCTGAACTTTGGCCTACTACGCCCATCACAAACCCTTACAGAAGAACAAAATTTAAACATGTTAAGAGGTTAGAGAAAAGTAGGCAATGCAAGTTAATATTTAAAAGCAGGCCTCAGAAGGGAAAATTAACCACTATGGATTTTTTTCAGAAAAAAAAGTTTGTGTCCATAGATGGTTTTTTTTATAATGAACATAAACATTTTAAACAATGCAAAGAAAAACTTTTGTGTTCTAAATAAATTGAATTAAAATTAAAACCCACTTTTTCAATACAATGCATACATTTCTTTTCACACACACGGAAAAATGGTGCATATTACTTTGAAACACTTTCACTCCGAAATTACTATTACATTTCAGATTCAAACTAAAGAAACTGCAAGTAACAAATTAAATTAAACATTACATTTTAAAGGTTGAAATACTATTCTTGTAAAATGTACTTCAATAATCTTTTATTTACAAAATTGAAAAATAATTTTTACAGTGCACTAAAGGGTTAGTTCACCCAAAAAAAAAATTATGTCATTAATTACTCACCCTCGTGTTGTTCCAAACCCGTAAGACCTTCGTTCATCTTCGGAACACAATTTAAGATATTTTTGATGAAATCTGAGGGCTCTCTGACCCTCCCATAGACAGCAAGGTAACTACCACGTTCAAGGTCCAGAAAAGTACCAAGATGATCGACAAAGTAGTCCGTGTGACATCAGTGGTTCAACTGTAAAGTTACGAAGCTATGAGAATACTTTTTTTGCGCAAAGAAAACAAAAATAACGACTTTATTCCACATTTTCATCTCTACTGCGTCACTTGTGGACGCGCGTTCACGACAGTATCATGATTCATGACGCGAGCGTGTGGCGCCGCCGGCGCTGACCCAGATCTGGCGTGATGACATCATTACGCCAGATCTGGGTCAGCGCATGTGGTGGCGCCGGCGAAGAGCCCTCATATTTCATCAAAAATATCTTAAATTGTTCCGAAGATGAACGACGGTCTTAAAATCAGATGAATGTATGGAATGTAAAATCACAGAAAATGCAGAACATATATTGTTACATTGTAGGAAGTATAGGGAAGAGAGGATTAGATTAAACCAAAAGATAAGTCAGACAGGAAGGAAATGGAACCTTGAGGGTGTTTTGGGAACAACAGGAGAAGGGGTTAAAGATGCATAGGATGCTGTTGTGGAATATCTGAAGGATACAGGTGTATATTATAGGATTTAGATAGTAGTGCTATAATATTTATTTATTTTTTTTTATTTTTTTGATAATGTAAAGTGCATTCCTTGAGATAATCCATGCTGCATACTCCGATACAGTAGGTGGCGGTATGCACCTGATAAGTCATGGTTACAATCTGCCATAAAACTAACAAGAAGAAGAAGATGAACGACGGTTTTACGGGTTTCGAACAGCACAAGGGTGAGTAATTAATGACAGAATTTTCATTTTTGGGTGAACTAACCCTTAATGTAGGAAGCTCACTGGAACTGGAAAAATTAACAGAGGCTTCGGTGATAAGTTTGAAATGTATAAGTGAACCAGAAACAAACACCGCTGTAAACATTATTTCATTATGCAACATCATGTGCAGTTAAGAGACAATATTCCATAATCAAAGTCATAAAAAGACACCTAGAGATATCCTACATTTATTACTGCAAGTAAGCACTTATAATCTAAATATATGAATTAATACAATATAATTGAAACATATTTTTTGGATATGTATCCAACAAATGCAAGTCAATTTTTTTTTTTTAGAGAAATTTAATGTTGCAACAATGAAACAAAATTGCCTGGATATCAAAGCTGCACTTTCTTAATTTTTATGGGTAGTTTTTAACATTATTAATGTTTCTGATTTTAAAATATCAAAACTGGTTCATCTAAAGCCAGTTTTTGGTAGGATATTAATGTGTTGCTCCAAATATTACATAGGTGAACGGTGCTATAAGTCTTATATAAGTTATAAGTTTTGAGCTGAATGATCCCTTTAACAGCCGTCATGAACAATGTACAGAACCCAGCCTTATGTACAGAGCATGACTGAGGGACCTTTGAACAGAAGATGTGAATGAAAGTTAGTTAGTGAATGGACCAGCCGCCTTTAAAACCATTCACAGATAACAAGATACGCAGGGAGCCGCCGTAATCTGAAGACTTGCCAACAACAAGCTCAAGTAATCTGGGAAAGGTCTGTTTAAGAGCTGATTACAGCCACATACATTCATCATAGTCATCACAGGCAGGATGTATTCCAGAGGACGAACATCCTGAAACGCTCACAAATCAACTGTGTCTCATAATGCAGACCAACGCTTCATGTTCAAAAGTTTCTAAAATACATATTGTATGAGGGGAAAAAAGTCATTATTGCATTAAAAGGATGCAATTCTTGAAAATAAATTAAGCAGTTTTCCATAATATTTTATTATTTCTATAAAGTTATTATACTCTATAAGCTTATTGATATTTAAAAAAAAAATTGCCTGCCAAATGACTGTGTGTCAAGGTCAATAAACCTCTGCAAATATTAGATGATTACCAGAAAAATACCATTTATGAAAAGGCAAGGTTAGTTCAGGCAGTAAAATGTCATGTGGTGCAACTCCCAAAAATGTATGAACTATTATTATTATTATTATTATTTATTAATGTATGAATAAAAAAATAAAGATAAAATAAAAATATTTCCTTATTTTTTCATTACATGTTCACTTGCTTTATAAAATGTATTGCAGAACATTTTTCGAAAATATTTAAGAAATGGACCTTAAAAAGGTTTTATTTTTTTCAACATGGACATTTGGCTTTCATAATGCTGACCAACTTTTCATATTCAATACTGTTTCTAAATGACATACTGCAGAAAAAAAATGCTTGATGAAAGTTTTTTTTTTCTCATCTTTTATTAATATACAATTTTTTATTTTAAAATTATTTTAACAAAACTGCTTCACTGCTTATTAATATTTGAAAATCAGCTGTCTGCAATGATTGTGTCAAAGTCAATAAGCCTAATCAAATATTAGATGATTACCAGAAAAATACCTTTTATGAAAAAGCAAAGTTAGTTGAGGTTGTGAAAGTCATGTGGTGCGACCATTTTTATGAATTAAAGATTAAAAAAAAATACACACATTACATTTTTACAGTCATTATAACCATAAAAAAAACTTAAAGATACCATTTTCTTGAACCAATATGAATAGAAAGTAAATTTCAAAGAACTACATTTCTAAAAGATCTTTTCTTTCTCTCTCTCTCTCTTTTTAAATGGATATATGGTCACAGGGCAGTGATAGTTAGATAAATGATAGTTTTGTAGCCACCCATCCTGTACATGCCATCTGAGGTATTTTATAAAGAGCACACTGCAAAAAGTTTGCTGAACCACTGCATTTAACTTGAAAATCAACACTACATGTCCTTTTCATGCTTGCTTTTTGATGAAATCCAACATATGACTCCAGGAACGAGTGCAGTGGGAAGCACCAAAGCCACAGCGCTCTTGCAGAATGACAGAAGGTAGAAAAGGAACTGGTTGCTTGAGGAAAACGTCATCTTGTCCAGGAGCTGCAGCAGCACCAATGACACACCAATACATCCTGTCCTGATAGAGACGCTGCTGCTGTGTTTCCGGCCTGCTGTTTCATTGTAGCCTGAGAGGTGAAGACCAAGCCCCAGACCAAAAAGTGTGCCCATGTTCCTCAGCAGGCTGGCGAAGGGGGTGCTGTCCAAAAGGACCCAGTCTGGATTGATGCACCATTTCTGGGCCTTTGCCAATGTCCACAGCAGATCCACACCCACGGCTTTCAGAAGCACATAAAAACCCACCGCGAAAAAGAGCAGGTACAGAGTCACGCAGACGTACTTCTTCAGACTAGCGCTGTAGATCCACTGCACTCTGGAAAATATTTCTGCGACAATTATACCTGGAAATAAAAGACCAACTATGAAAGCACTGATGCACTATATCAAGTGAATATAGTTATGCTCATTTTTCAAATTGTAAATAAAACAGATTATTGTAGTACGTTTTACATGAAAAGTTCTATTTCAGTCTTTCACTTCAAAATGTCAGTTTAATGTTACTTGCTGTTTCTTTGTAATTATTTGTGAAATTTACAAGCAATTTATGAGTATAAATGGTTTCAAAGTAAATCATACACCAAATCTTTTTCAGATTAGCATGTTTTTAATTTCTGAATAAAAAGTATTTTTGATATTTATTTTGGGGGCCATAAAAGAAAAATAAATACATTAATAAAAAAAATTCAAAAACAAGAAAGAAAAGAAAGGAAAATAAATAAAAGGAACGCCAAAATACTGTATTACTATTATTTCTAAGAAAATTATTTTAATAAAACTGCTTCATTCCTTAATATTTGAAAAAAAAAAATGTAAGAAAAGTTCAGGTCAGGGTTATATTAAACTAAAACTAAAACCTTAAAAAAAATTGTTACTGAAGTAAAATAAACATTCACTAAAATAAAATAAAACGTAAAAACGTACTAATTTAATTTCAGCTGGATGACAAAGCAACATTTCTCATTTCAATTTAGTCTAACATGATGTACTGAAATAACTGGAACTGAAATACATTAATACAATACATTAAATACATTAATAAAACCTACATAGAAAAAAACATTACAATTTAAGGAAAGTGGAAAATAGAAGAAAAAAACTATTTCAAAATATTAAAAAAAAACTATAATTATAGTATCTCAACAATACTAAAATATCACTGATTCTGGTTGTAAAATGTCATGTAGTGTGACTCCCAAAAATATATTAATTCATGCATAAAAAATACATATCGTTTTATTTACCCTACATTAAAAATGTATTATAACCATTTTTGAAAATAGTGATTGAGATGTGTACACTCACATGTATTCAAGGCATAACATTTTATTTTTTACCTAATGGTTACACTACATGACATTTTGACATTAGAAAGTTTTAAGAAGCTTTTCTTGAAAATGGTATACAAGTTTTTTTAAACCAACATGAATATAAAAAGTACATTTCTAAAAAACTGGACTTTTAATCAATTTTCCCTTTTTTGTATGTTGAACACTCTCATGCATCACTGAGCCACATATGAAAAACAGAAGATACCTACCTGAAATAACTCCACTGATAACTTGGTGTGGGAAATGGGCTGCCAGATAGACTCTAGACATGCACACCAGTAACTCCACCAAACCCAGAAGCATCCAGAGCATCAGCTGCAAACATCTGAAAGCAGACGTTACTCTCAGGTGTGTTATATTAAAACAGTGGCTTTCTTTAGATGTCTCAGACTCACCTATAACGTAAAGGAGGTGGTCTTCTTTCAGCGACAATGGAAAGCACTGCTGTAACCATCACATACCCAACACCCGCAGAACCCATGGCGTGACCCGACGGGCTCCCTGACAGGCAAATGTCATTTGATTAGAGATACATCTGTTCAGGAGCCTAAACTGGTCTGCTGGTTTCTCAGGCTGGTTTTAGAGGAGTTTTGGACACTTGTCAGGCTGGGAGACCAGCTAAATCCAGCTTAAACAAGATAAGCCCAGCAAACCAACTTTGGCAAAATACCAGCAGCCATTTAGATACAATATCAGTTCAGGACATGTCATTTATGGGCCTTTTTAATTGATCCAGGGTACTAATTCAGGTCAAGAATGAATGGATACTTGCCAACATGTGTAATATTAGTAGTAAGTAATACGTATGACTTCATTCAAAGGCGGCCCTTGATCTGGAACACTATGATAACCAGAGGCAGATCCGTTTCCACATGAAAGATTAGAACAGCTACCTTGCTGAAACTGCATAACTACCCGTCTACAGAGTAGCAGGTTTTATTTGGAGATAAAGCTGTAATTCATACGCAGCATAATGAATGTGATAAGAAGGGCATGTAATGTTCAGTCAGTTGGGGGCTGTCACCTCAAAAGGTTATGCTACTTACCAAAAATAAATTAATAAACAGACATGAAATAATGATTTTTAGTTGAAATAATTGTATTATGTGAGATATGAAGAGCCTGTAGAGTAAAAAGTCATTATAAAAACCATTTGACCACAAAAAGCTGTGACAGACCCATCAAAATCAAATATTTCAGATAGTTATGTAATATACCTGGTCCAGTTTCACACGTGATGGAGAATTGCTGCAGTTCAGGATGTTTTATAGGGCCATAAAACTTAGTCTCATGCACCCACCAGTACGGCCTCTCACCGAATAGCACCCTATGAATATATCATCAAATAATATGGAAATGCATCATTAAAAATCATTTAAATCATTCGTTTAATGGTAGAGGAAAGAAAACATGCAGCATAATAATTCATTTAAATTAAATAATATAATGTAAAACATACTTTTTTCTTCACCTTGAAATATAATTTTTTACAGTGTAATAAATTGGATGAATTGCATTATCAGAAATATTATAAATTCAATTATCAAGTTATTTCTATTCATTTTAAAATTAATATTTCAATTATTTTTCATTAAGTAAATATTATTTAATTCATTATAAATTATTAAATTGTGTCCTATGTTTTCCTTGTGCTGCAATATTTAATTTATAATATTTCTGATAATTCACCAATTTATTAACTGTAAAAAAATATTTTTTTCAAAGAATGATTTTCTTTAAGTAGAAAGAGAGAAACAGTACTTTCTTGTAATCATACTTCAATGTTTG
>NW_015544159.1:22844-28932 GCF_001515605.1 Sinocyclocheilus anshuiensis
TATATTTATTTATTTTATTTATTATTTTTTTTTTACGGTATAATAAAATTGGTGAACTACTGGAAATATTATAAATTAATTATCAATTAAAAATTAGTTATTTCTATTCATATTTAAGTTATTACATAAATATTATTGAATTAAATAATTGTGTTCTATGTTTTCTTTGTGCTGCAGTATTTAATTTATAATATTTCTGATAATGCACCAATTTATTACACTGTAAAAATTATTTTTAAATTGTAAATAAAACCCACATTAGTGGAGTATGTTTTACAAGAAAATACGATTTCAGTCTTTCTACTTCAAAATTTCATGTGTCATTCCACGTGTTACTTGCCATTACTTAATATTATTTGTGAAGTTTACTAGCAATTTCTGAGTGCAAATTGGTTCCAAGTCATTTTTTCAACCAGCATAATCTTATCATGTTTATTTCTAGCTCAGAGATTAACAATACACAAACCGATGAGCATCTCACCACTTCAGCACGAGGTTTAGCCAGTCTCCAAGCACAGCCACCCAGATGAGTTTAACGCCTATGTCTCTGCGCAGATGAAACCAAATGGGAAAAAACACAAAGAAGGTGGCGTGGAGATCGGCCACAGAGGACACCCACTGAAACAGATTCTCATAGTCCCGGTACTTCGTCTGCAAATGGACGGCTAGGTTCACCCCCCAGCTGTGGAGCAGGTCCATTTCTGCAGTCTGAGATCGGGACGGTCAGCCTGGAAAAGTGGAGGACGGACACAGGGCACAGGAATGGGGATCACACTGCAGATACGAAGGCAGCCCGCCAGGCTTCATCCAACCATCGGACCCCGGTTTTCTTTTCTAGTTGGACTTTATTCAAGGCTAGATGGATTGGTTTTGTTTGCATGTTGACTGGAGAACTCAGAGGCCCTCGATTTCAGGACCTTTCACCTGTGATGACGCTGATGGGACATATGCTGATAAAATAGACAGACATTAGTTTTGTCTTTGGTTTCATGAAGTGTGATGTCACTGAGATGACATTTTGAAACGATGCATTTAATATAAATATTCTAGTTTTAATGGTTCTGTCTGGCTTGTGATCATTTGCCAATCTGCAAATGGGAAAAAGAATGAGCCATACTGTTCTGTATGACAAATTAATTGATCCATTTGTGTTCTGACTTGTGACATTTTGGTTTGGTGTACTTCTTACAAAAAGATGCTTTAAGTACATTGGGCTTCGCTTATGCATAATATAAGCATATTTATGAAGTATAATATACTTTAAAAGAATATACTTGCATACAATTTGAATGTAATGTTTTTGGAAACTTTTTTGCATGTTGTTTACAATTAAACGGAAATGTATAATAGGTTACATTTATATTAGATGCAATTAGTTGAATTTAAGAGTGTTTTTATGACCCACCTAAATAGGACTTAAGTACATCTTTATGTGTATTTATATGTAATTATTTATTTTATCTTTGGTTAGAGTTGAATGTAATGTCAAGCATTTATGATAAACTAAAATATACTTGAATGTCAATTCTATTGAAATGTGTATGTTGTGTATTTAAGTCATGACAACTCTCGGAGGGATTGGCATGGTAATGTACATGACAATGTTAATGTATTTGGTCTTGGAATAGATCTGCTAAGCTGCTGTTGCTGCTGTGAGCATGTAAGAAATATTGCTGCTGCAAATATAACATACATGAAATAACCCCCATATAGCATACATGAATCACCTCGTAGCAGAGCTATACAGGTGGAGCTGGGGAAGGTGGAGGGTTTCTGAAGCAAGCCGCAACTGCTACGGCAAGCACTAGTCATATATTTGAATGATGAGCAGCGAGCTCATTGGCTACCAATACAGGAGAGAACCAATCAGCTGTGCCATGTGATAATGATGTCATTAGGTCAGATTGCGTTAGACCTATCGGACTGCGCCATCTAGAGTTTAATGCCAGAACTCTGTATTTGTACACATTTGTAATGATGAAGTTACATTTTATTAAAAATATTACCTTTAAATATAATCTCAAATAATACACTGTTTAAAAATAAAATCAAGTACTTTACAAGTGCTTTAGTATGTTAGTCAACACAACAAATTAAGTAAACTTGAAGCACAACAAAACATTTGAAAGTGTACTTAAGTAATATAGACATGACAGTTTCTCTCTTTAAGTAGGCCTACCATTAAGTGGCCTATTATTTCATCAATATCATATTATCTGCAAGTACATTTTTTAAAAATAGACTTTCATGATTGTAGGTACACTATAAGTTCGCATTCAATACAATTAAGCACACTTCTTTTTCACAAGGGTTTGGATTTGGAGAAGTGTACTGAGGTCCTTGGGCCACACTCTTGTCTTGGCACCAAAATATCATAGAGACACGGGAGTGGGCTATTTTGATTAGCGTATTGAAAAGTGACCAATCCAACATCCTTGCAGAGAGTTTTGTACCAGCAAAAACCACTATCATTTTCTTCTATTCTGTGCAAAGACGGTCTGTAAGTAATTGGAAAGATGAACAAACACTACAAGTATCAGCTACAACTGACTAACAACTAACAAAAAGCCTCGCATTGATTACAGTTATGCTTGTCATTTAAGCATCACTGATCAATGTAATGATTGATTCCCTTATGTAACACACATGTAAACAAACCAATTCAATGCAAATCAGCAAGTGCCTATGTAAGCAGTCAAAAATGCTTGTCTGAGAGCAACAGGTTCCCATAACACTGAGATTGTCTTCTGAATAGGATTCCCCTTTTTTGTTTGGGTAAATTTTTGCCCTAGTTTTTCCAAAAGTCAAAAATGACATAGGTCTATAGAATAATCACAACACGTGCTTGTTGTGGCAAAATGAATAACTTGTTTTACAACAGGACATTATTTAAATTGTAAAGTATTTACACTTGTAATACTGTTTTTATGCTGATTTACATTAAACAAATTACTTAAAAGTGTAACTATAAGTGTAAATATATTGAATTAATTGTTTTATATATAGGGAAATAATATCATAATGCAAACCTTAGGATTAATTTTCTTTATGTACCAAATTAATATTTTATTGGTAAGAATCACTCATAACCTAATGCTGTATAAATCATGCAAATAGACAGATTTTGATCAAATTTCTAATATTAATAGATATATTTATATATCTTATTATTAGTAAATACATTTTTATATTTATTAGTACACACACACACACACACACATATATATAATTGTATATATTTAGAAACAGAGCTACAAATGTTGACAGAGGTTGGATGTGTTTCTGAGGTCACAGATTAGTTCAATGATTCACTGCTTTGTCTTTTCTACGTCCTTTTTCTCCTGAACTTGTTTGTGCGTTATCTCTTCTGACAGGACAAACACGCTCTTAACTCTGACGTTTTTTTTTTCTGTTCCACTCTGTGTTTTATTACACATGTGCAAGGTTCAAAGATCGTTTTGTCCATGCGTTGTGGTGGTGGGCCTGCTAGTATAAAAACCAAGGGTAGGCGCTGGAGGACTATCACTCTTGACTAGCTCTTCAACACACAGTGCCGTAGAGAAAGTCTTAACATGAATGCTGTGATGGATACATTGCACGGGTTTGGAGTGAGTAGCACCCAATACCTGCAGACCCATTACAAAGACGCCCAAGGATGGTTTCTTTTCGTCTCCTTTGCGGCAGATCTGAGGAACACCTTCTTCATCTTCTTTCCCATCTGGTTCCATCTGAAAGAATCAGTCGGGATCAAGCTCATCTGGGTGGCTGTGATAGGAGACTGGCTCAATCTGGTCTTCAAATGGTAAGAAAAAGGACCAATAAAGAGTTCACTGTCAAATTAAATCATGAATTGAATTTTAATGTTGTTCTATTCATCTGTTTAAGGATCCTGTTTGGAGAACGTCCATACTGGTGGGTCCATGAGACTTCTTACTACATCAACAGCTCAGTGCCACATATAGAGCAGTATCCCATGACCTGTGAGACCGGCCCAGGTGCGTCTATCTCCTCTAGAAGTACCATACTAATCCACTTAACACCAGTTTCATCATACATCAAAAGAGCACTTTGATCACATAGCTGCTTCTTGATGCAGGAAGCCCATCTGGTCATGCTATGGGCGCTGCTGGTGTTTACTACACATTGGTCACTTCAATCCTTGCCATAATGCTGAGCAAAGAGAAGAAAACTTCGTCTAAGAGCCTGTAAGTCAATCTTTATCACAATCAGGCTAGTTTAACACCGCTTTTGTTTCAAAATAGATAGTTGCTTCTGCAATATGTTTATGATGTACTAACTGTTTTTTAATCAGATACTTGCGTGGTTCACTTTGGACGCTCTTCTGGACGGTCCAGGTCTGTGTTTGTCTCTCTCGAGTCTTCATCGCCGCTCATTTCCCACATCAAGTTTTCGCAGGAGTTATTTCAGGTAAGCGGCTCAGAAAACCATCATTTAAAATATCTGTTTTCTAATTTAATATATTTAAAATTTTAATTTATTGTTGTGATGCAAAGCTGAAATTTCAGCATCATTGCTCCAGTCTTCAGTGTCACATGATTCTTCAGAAATCATTCTGATATGCTGATTTGCTGCTAAGGAAACATTTATTATTATCAATGTTTTACTGCTTAATATTTTTCTGGAGATACACTACCATTCAAAAGTTTGGGGTAAGTAAGAAAAAATAAATAAATTTATTCAGCAATGATGCATTAAACTGATAAAAAGTGACAGTAAAGACATTTAATGTTACAAAATATTTCTATAATTTTTTTTTTTAATGCTGTTCATTGAACTTTCTATTCCTACAAAACATGCATCACAGATTCCACTAATATTAAGTAGCAAAACTTTCTTTTTTCAACATAGACTATATTGAGGACCATTATAAATTCATTAAAATTAATTAATTGAGCACCAGTAATAATTGATAATAACTGAGAAGCAAATCAGCATATTAGAATGATTTCTGAAGGATCATGTGACACTGAAGACTGGAGGAATGATGCTGAAAATTCAGCTTTGCGTCACAGGAATAAATTACATTTTAAAATAGAAAACACGTACATCACAATATTACAATCTTTACTCTATTTTAGATCAAATAAATGCAGCCTTGGCGAGAATAAGACACTTCTTTTGAAAACACACACACAAATTGCAATTATTCTAAACTTTTGACCAGTAGTGTACCTGTTAAGGAGCACAACAATTTAAAAAATGTCTTGAGGTAATAAAATGAATTAATTTTTTCTTGTTTTTCACAGGCATGATTGTTGCCGAGGCCTTCAACAGACAGAAATTGATCTACAGTGCCAGTCTAAAGAATTACTTCAACATCACACTGTTCCTGCTCTCTTTTGCGGTGGGCTTGTACCTGCTTCTCAAAGCTCTGGGTGTGGATCTGCTGTGGACCCTTGAGAAAGCCCAGCGGTGGTGCGTCAATCCAGCCTGGGTCCATTTGGACACCACGCCGTTCGCCAGCCTGTTGAGGAACATGGGCACCCTGTTTGGTTTGGGACTCGGCCTTCACTCCCCGCTGTACACAGAAAGCAAGAAGAGCAGCAGCGCTCAGGTCAGGATCACCTGTATCGTCGCCTCTCTGTCTCTGCTGCATCTCTTCGACACCATAAAGCCTCCCACACACACGGCTGCTCTCTTCTACCTGCTGTCTTTCTGCAAGAGCGCCACCGTTCCCCTCGCCACGGTCAGCATCATCCCGTATTGCGTGTCCGGAGCCCTCGATTTACAAAGCAAAAAACAGCTTTAAGCTGGGAAAGAACTGCACAAGACTGTGAGCAACTACACAACTATTTACAGTATTTCAAATGAGCATGTTTTCCATAGTTCATCCCATCAGTCGAAAGAACACTGCCAGTGAACAAACTTGCCTGTTTAAATGCGTTTTCTAACTAAGGGATGCTAAGCACTGTTATATAACACATTACGGTGATGCGTTGTGTGAGATAAAGATTTGTAGTTTTAGTGGTTTTTATCTTAGTGCCTTTGGATCTACATGAAAAGGTCTGGCATTTGTGTCAAGTTCTTTTTTGAGAACTGAAATTATGAACTACAGTATATATATATA
>NW_015544159.1:29204-40092 GCF_001515605.1 Sinocyclocheilus anshuiensis
TATAGATAGATAGATAGATAGGAGGACAATTTTTGTCCTCCCTAAAATGTGGACTTTTTTTGATGTATTTTCTGTAATATTTAATTTTTTGGAAATTCTTTAGGTCATTTTTAATAAAACACTGAAAATATATCTTGCCCAGTATTGTTGTTTTCATTTGTTTTTTTACACACATTTTATATACTGTTTGTTGACAATGTATCAAGATTTTATGCTAAATTAAATTTAGAATGTACATATAAATGTATTTTAAAACTACTAATATCTGATGTAGTATATGAGGTCATAACAATCCATATGTAAGAATTTTAAGAACTGTTTTTGAACGGTTTTAAATGGAGTATTGCATGTCACCCATAAACACATTTGATTAATCAAATCAACTCCAATAAAACAGGTGTGAGTCAAGTGTGGACCTTATCTGAATTGCACTATAGATCCATAGCCTCAAAAACAATATCATCTGGAAGATTATTTATTAGCACAAGCTCTGTGGTACAGTAGGGCATGAGTAAATCATACAATACAGTCTTCAATCAGCTTTATGTCTGGTGATCACTGGCCCAAAAATACAAAACTACAAGCAATCCCTGAGACCAAAACAATTGAACTGCTCTAAACGTACACACTGATTTTCCAGGCCTACTTTGATTTTAAAGGGAACAGTTCACCCACAAATAAACATTGCCATCATTTAAATTTTGTTCTGTTCAACACACATAGACATCCGAAGACTTGGATTATAGCACCTTTTTGGAGAGAGCCAAAAACCTGCCACATTTAACTGTATGGAAACAAGTGGCTTGAACGTTCTGCAAAATATCTCTTTTTATATATCTATTTTGTTCAACAGAATAAATTAAGTCATATGAATTTGGAATGACATGAGGTTGAGTAAATGATGACATAACTGTCGATTTCAGGTGAACTGTTCATTTAAAAGACAACACAGCCCAATGATTCAAGGCAGCATATTACATACATATATATATATAAGATGTCTGACTAGAACTGCTGCTCGTTTCTTATTCTTATACATTTAATTGAGTCTTTTGTTTTTTTCGCAATTATTATTAGGAACCAGTCCAATGGCTGACAAATAACCAATGAATTATGTGCATTATGGTGATTTCTGAAGGATTACTTTAAATGAACAAAGCAACAAATAAAATATTAAAACAATTTGAACTTCATAGGGCATGGAGTCATTTAATTCTGATCAAACTAAGACAATCTTCAAACAACTCAATCATGTAACAGTGCAACATTTCATACTCTTACAAAATTATTAGCCTTAGAAATATCTGTATTGTTTCCAGTGAAAAAGGCATTATCACATTCTAATTTAGAATTTGTTTCCTACCTTGTTTTCAACAGAAATCCATTCGTATAAAAACGACATTTGCATTATAAGAATAGTGAAAAACCTTTACACGTTGGTACTCTTAAAATTATTACTAGTACAATTATTTAAATGTGAAGGTCCAAAACATCACAAGCTGGCTTTAATGCAACAAGTCAGAAGTTTAAATTTCAGTATAACTAACTAAAAATAAATAGTTTTTGTTTTTTTTTGATGGAGGGGAAAAATAGTTATGTAGTTCTTCAAAAACAGAAATGGAGCCTCTATCAACTGAAGGTGCATCATGATGTGTTGCGACGTAGACTGTTTGGACTGTTTCATTGATTGCAACAAAATAATCTAGTTTTGACGTGTCGCAACATGATGCATGTGTTTGGTGTAGACAGAGTCTGGACCATCATGACAGCACCTGAATGTCAGTGTATGTCTGCGGTCGTTTTATTCCTCTCCTGTGGTGAGTTTGCAGCTGTGCTCCTTCAGTAAAGCCTCAGCTTCTGCTCTCTTCACCAAACTATTGGCTTTACCCTGGTAACGTCCAGTCTTTCCTGCTCCTTTACCCTGCAGCAGCTCTGACACCCTGCACACCACGACACAAACACAGGAGAATGTGTTTCAGAAGAGTGCCACCTACTGGAAGAATCACTGCACGACATAAATCTACATGCAACCTTGGAAAAATGTGAAAATGCAATGGTATTTAATATAGCATCATTCTCTTGACATGCAGTGGTGCATAAAGTAAATAATGCCAAAGCAAAGGACTATTAGCAGAAAAAGTCAAAGTAGTAGCAAGTAAACTAGATGGAAGAACGGTTAACGGAGTTAATTTGTTTCTGTGTTATGTCTGTGAAATAAGGTGTATTTATGTACAACCGTTCACGGTCACTGTCATTTTAACTCTTTCCTTTTCATGTCACTGTATTATTGTGGTATGAACTATCTGAGATGTGAAAGTCACTTTACATGCAGACAGACAGTATCTGCTTGTCTAAGTGGCCAGATTAAGCTGCCACTTGAATAAAAAAAAAAAAAAAAACATAATTAACCCTATAAAGCCTACTGTATCATATTTGATATGCAGATTTCTAAGGCCTGTAAATGATCAAAACATGATCGAAAACCTGTTGTACACAATCTACTACATGCCTTCTGTCATCTTGATTGACAGTTTATAGTTTTTTAGTACGAAAAAGGCCTTGTAGTTTTATTCTAAAAATGCCCCCCTTCAGGTTATGGTTCATGTGTCTTTTTGCTGTGAAATCTTTACTGATTTTAAAGTAAACACAAGAATTACTTTTATATTGTTAGTAATGTTGTAAGATGAACACTTACTGGGCTGAAGCAACTGAATCGAAAAATCATGTTAAAATGTGAGTATCACATAAGATACATGAGGCTTTTGAGGAGTGTTTATTTGTTCATCTCTCAGTTATCATTATATTACATTACATTATATATTTTGACCCCACAACTAAAAACTACAGAGCTTTGATCATAAAACTAAGCATTTAAAAATCATCTTATTAAGACATAAATCGGTAGAGATAGTTTGACAACTGCTATTTATAGGCATTTTAGCAAGTAGTCTACTTTACTGTTATAAAGATGATCTCATTGATTTGCATTAAAAGCTATTTCATCTTACAATTTGGCATTAGACTGTAAATCTCAGCAACTGCACAAAATTGCATATTTTGCTCAGTTTGGGCCTTTGAATAAAACCGAGATGTTTTTCTTCCTCGAGTATGAGCTTCATATTCGTACTATATCATACTACAGGTGCATCTCAATAAATTAGAATGTCGTGGAAAAGTTCATTTATTTCAGTAATTCAACTAAAATTGTGAAACTCGTGTATTAAATAAATTCAATGCACACAGACTGAAGTAGTTTAAGTCTTTGGTTCTTTTAATTGTGATGATTTTGGCTCACATTTAACAAAAACCCACCAATTCACTATCTCAACAAATTAGAATACTTCATAAGACCAATAAAAAAACATTTTTAGTGAATTGTTGGCCTTCTGGAAAGTATGTTCATTTACTGTACATGTACTCAATACTTGGTAGGGGCTCCTTTTGCTTTAATTACTGCCTCAATTCGGCGTGGCATGGAGGTGATCAGTTTGTGGCACTGCTGAGGTGGTATGGAAGCCCAGGTTTCTTTGACAGTGGCCTTCAGCTCATCTGCATTTTTTGGTCTCTTGTTTCTCATTTTCCTCTTGACAATACCCCATAGATTCTCTATGGGGTTCAGGTCTGGTGAGTTTGCTGGCCAGTCAAGCACACCAACACCATGGTCATTCAACCAACTTTTGGTACTTTTGGCAGTGTGGGCAGGTGCCAAATCCTGCTGGAAAATGAAATCAGCATCTTCAAAAAGCTGGTCAGGCAGAAGGAAGCATGAAGTGCGCCAAAATTTCTTGGTAAACGGGTGCAGTGATTGCTTCAAGTGATAGGCCAGGTAAGTGAAATTATATTATCTTGCTGTATGTCCTTTTCTTTACGTTTTCTGACTAAAAGCAACCAAAAGGCCATTTTAAAGTGGTTAAGCAAATAATATAATAATAATAATCGGCAGGGATCCCAGACGTTACAATAACCAATAACGTTACAATTAGTGTGCCTCCTCTATTTTAAAACCCACGAACCGCCACTGATAAAACCTGATGTATCAAAAAATTATACAACAAAAAACACATTAAAAGAATATATTTTTTAGACTCTGTGTAAAGTTTCTATAAACCATTCCATTTTAAAATTCTTGATTTTGCTTACAATTATTTCATATGTCGGGGTTACAAATTGTCAGAATGAAAGGGAATAAACAAGCATGGGTCTTACCGAGGTCCCACTTCGGTGACGATATTCTCAGGCCCTGCGAGCAGGAAAAGTCCTGCACCCTTCTCCTCACCCACGGTCAGAAAGATCACTGTGTCCTACACAAACACAGCAATGAGAGTATACACTACTCTCCAATCTCCAGAATCTGGGAATAACAATGCAAATACATTCTATTCAAAGAATAAAAGATGTGCTTCACCTGAAATCCAATTTCATTTGCGATGATGTTCATGAACTCATTATCACCGTCTTTACTGTGAAAACAACAAGGCTTATTTTTAGGCAACTTGGATTTAACTTTTGAATTCTTGTCGATTTGAGTCACTAATAAACCTTTAATTCACTAAAGACTTCAACAGGAGAAGTCAAACACACTTGTGAAAGCTGAAGAAGTTTCCTCTGTCTGGTTTGTTTTTGAAGTTCTGCGCTATCAGAACAGCCATTTCCCTCAGGATAATTAGATTACTCTGTCAGAG
The DNA here is from genome assembly GCF_001515605.1 of Sinocyclocheilus anshuiensis. Lineage (NCBI taxonomy): Eukaryota > Metazoa > Chordata > Actinopteri > Cypriniformes > Cyprinidae > Sinocyclocheilus > Sinocyclocheilus anshuiensis. The sequence goes on from NW_015544159.1 coordinate 33,887, forward strand.
GAACATAATGGGTAATGATCAATAATTGCAAACGTGAAAGATTAATCCTTGTTTACTGACACAGTAAGTTACCTTCTGAAGACGTTTGACCGTCTTCTGTAGCTTGTCCACGGCATCAACATGCTCATCTGCCCCTGTCCTAATAAACCACAATGACAAACATTAGTTCATGCTAGAAGAAAGGCAGACAGATCACTTGACAGGCTACGTTTACACGACAACGGTGTAGTCAAAAACTGAAAAGTTTTTCCCTTGCGTTTTGAAAAAATGTCACGTATACACGACGTTTTCAAAACGATTCACGTTTACACATATCCGTGAAAACGGCCAAATGGCGCTGTCACCTTGTTAGTAAACAGTACCTGTAGGGAAGTGAAGATTATATGATGTATGATGCGTCTCCGCTGTTGGTTGTAATACTGGTGAAGTAAATCCACACTTTGTTGAAGAAGCGTTAGCACTCTTGAGCAGCAACAACAGTATGTACTCCGCCATTGTTGTGTATGTTTGTTCGCGCTCTCCTTTAAAGGGTTAGTTCACCCAAAAATGAAAATTCTGTCATTAATTACTCACCCTCGTGTTGTTACAAACCCGTAAGACCTTCATTCATCTTGGGAACACAATTTGGGTCATATGATGCGATTTAAATTTTTCCTTTCTCTTTGGAGTGTTACAAGCTCTTGGTGCATGAAGATCTGTAAAGTTGCAAAGACTAAAGTCTCAAATCCAAAGAGATATTCTTTATAAAAGTTAAGAGTCAGCCACGCCTACCTAAAACGGCTCGTTCTAACACGCCCCCACATGTCTACGTCACTATGTGGGAAGATTTGCATAACGCCGCCCAAATGTTCACACAAAGAAAGAAGGCGTAACTTTTATTCTCGCTGTAGTATTGTTGCTGCCGCCATGTCGTGAAGGCGCTGTGTGTTTCATTGTGAACGCAAAACTACTTTGTTTGGCCTTCCAAAAGAGGACGATATCTGCTTCGTCATGCCTAGAGCTGATCGTGCTGGTCGCTGAAGAAATACATCAACTTTGTGCTGTCGATCGGCGGATCGGCTTTCACCGTGGAAGCGGAGTCCAGCCCGGGGTCGTCACATGTGGTTGCCGCAAGCCCGCCGGCCGCCGCTTAAACAAGCCGGCCTCCACTCACTCTAACCCGCCGTGTGTGACGCTGTGTGTTTAGTTGTGAAAGCGAAACTACTTTGTCTGGCCTTCCAAAAGAGGACACAACTACAAAGATTCCCATGGGTGGTTACACGGCAACGACAACAGTGCCATTATCAAAAACTTCCACTTTGAAACCCGTTTTCAAAAATATGCGTTTTCAGTCTCCAAAACGCCATTGTCGTGTAAACAAACAGTCAAAACGCATAAGAAGTTTCCCGTTTTTGGCTGATAACATTGTCATGTAAACGGCCCCTAAGGGAAGTAACTCACTTGAGAAGGGCGGTCAGTGATTTTTCAATGTTGTAACTCTTTTCAGCATATTTCAGCACTCTGTTGCCAGCTAGGAAAATCAGGTTGGTTTTATTCTTCTTCCCTTTTTCGGTCCCCAAAATCTTTATAACCTAAGGAGACATTTTTTTGAGAGATTAAACAGTAGAATAGCTCTGAATAATACACTAAAATCCACAGGTTAAGTTGGTGGATGAGCTAAAATGTGCTCAACAGGGAGAGGAGGGCTGACCTGAAGGTGACTGAGGTTGGACACATGAGTCCCGCAGCACATGTTAGCATCTACACCCTCAATGTCAACGATCCTGATGGGGCCGGCATGGTCATCAGGAAGACCACGGCTTCTCACCTGTTCATGAGAATAGTAAAAAATTGATATGTTAGTATTGCGCAAAGTAGAAGTGAATTTGGAGACAGTATTATTTTAAAATCATTAAAGATGTATTTCACTATATGTCACCAAAAGATCTTATTTAATTCTATAAACTTAGGAAGAAGATAAAAAATAATGGGATTTTGTTGTCCACAATTGAGGAAAGAAGGAAAAGATTTGCTGCACAACTTAAAAAAAAAAAAATGAAATAAAATCAAAATAAAGGCAACTGGAAACAAAGAATGTTTTCCCTTCTTATCTCAATATAAAATTGTAGTAATTTGCATTTTTAAATTTGCTTTTAATTTCAGTTTTGTTGTAGTTAGCTCAGTTTAGTTTTATTTTAAGGACACATTTCTATTGAATTGTTTTATATATTTATTATATTTTTATCAGCAAGAATGCATTTATTCATTCAAACATGTAAAGACATTTATAATGTTATAAAAAAATTATATGTTAAATAAATGTTCTTTTGAACTTTCTATAAAAATGTATCATGGTTTCCACAAAACATAATAAATATCATTTATTACTGTGATGGCAAAGTTGATTTGGTGTTTAATTATTAATAATGGTTCTTATTATTATCAATGTTGCTTACATTTTTTTGAAGAAAACCACTCAGTTGCAGTAATCTTTGATGAACAGAAATCTAAAAAAAAAAAAAAAAGTATTTATCTGAAATAGAAATCTTTTGTAACCGTATGTACCCTTGCTGTAAAAAAATATATATTTTTTCTTTGTTTAATCATACTTACACCAAACTTTTGAAAGGTAGCAAATTGTGGTTTCCACAAAACATATTAAGCAGGACAACCATTTTCAACATTAATAATAATGATAAAGTTTTCTTGAGCATTAAATCAGCATATTAGAATGATTTCTGAAGGATGATGTGACAATGAAGACTTTAGAAGTGATGCTGACAATTCAGCTTTGCATCACAGGAATAAATTATATTTTAAAATACATTCAACCAGAAAAGAGTTATTTTAAATTGTAAAAATATTTTACAGTTTTACTGTTTACTATATTTTTAATCAAATAAATGCACCCTTGGTGAGCATAAGAGACTTTCTTTTAAAAACATATTAGCACAAATATTAGCAAACCCAAACGTTTGAATAACAGTGTATATTATAGTTTTTCACTTTGAATATCATTTATTTTGATTATTTTTTTGTTTTTTGCTTTGTTTCATTTTAAATTGAATTCATGTTGTGTCGTTATTCTTTTTATTATTATTGCGCACATTGAATTACTGATTAAACATAACTCACTTGTTCTGTAGTTTGGGTTGTACAACTTAAAGTGTGTAAATGTTGTGAAAATGTGATTCCTAAAAAAGCTAAAAGATGATTTCTGAAAGTGCACACATGCCTTCTCCACAGCAGGATCATCAATGGACAGGAGATTGACAGCAACTGGAATGTGTGCACGAATCTTCTCATTCACAGCCGCCTCCAAAGCCTCCATCTCTCCAGGCTTCACCGTGGCTGTGTCCAGCTCTATGCTGCTACGCTGACGTCCTAAATCCCTGGATCATTTCATAACCAGCCGGATGGTTTAACATTTAGAAATCAAATTTATTTCCCAAATCATTTAATAGATCCTGCCAAAGCTCTTACCAAGAGGTAGTTTTGTATCCAAACATTGTATCAGCTAAAGCTGTGATCAAGTGTTGACCTTTAAAAATGACAATAAGCATGTGATGAAATTAGTTTGAGCTTCATTTAACCCTATAAATCCTACTGTATCATATTTGATGTGCAAATTTCTAAGCCCTCTACATGATCAAAAGTTTGTGGAAAAACCTGTTGCACACAATCTAGTAGATGCCTTATGTCATCTGATTGATAAATACTTTTTTTTAGTAAGTAAAAGGCTGTGTGTGTGTGTGTGTGTGTGTGTGTTGATTAGGCAACCATATAAATACCTTTTTTATTGTTAGTAATGACCGAATGGACTGAAGCAACTTAGGTTTACTTGATTATCCATATCATGCATAATTTTGTTCCTCTCTCAATCATCATTGTATTGCATTGCACTATATGCTTTGCCCCCACAATAAAAACTACGGAGCTTTGATCATAAAACTAAGCATTAAATATCTTACTAAGACACATTATTAGGAAATAGCAACAACTGATATTTACATGCATTACATAAATAGTCTGTTACTGTTACGAAGATCTAATTGATTTACATTAAAGGGGTCATATGATGCGATTTCAAGTTTTCCTTTCTCTTTGGAGTGTTACAAGCTGATTGTGCATAGATAAGATCCCTGAAGTTGCAAGCATCATATGACCCATTTAAAAGCTATCAGAATTTTATCTTGTTTGAAATATAAATATCAGCAACTGCACAAAACTGCATACTGTTGCTCATTTTAGGCCTGATGTGTTTTTTCCTCCCCTATTGTCACTAAAGCTGCATATTCTCACTATATCATACTATAAGAGTAATAAAACCCTGATGAATCAAATTTGAAACTCAAGAAAAACAAATTGCAAACTTTTGTCTAATTAGATTTTTTCCTGACTATTATTTTATATATCAGCCTTTACAAGGTTAAAGTAATAGTTCATCTAAACACACTCATTCCTTCCTTACTCGAATGCTGCTGCATGTGGTCAAAGCGCCGTTCCCAGTCCAGTTTGATGTGCACCTCCTGACCCTCCTCCAGTGCAGAGCTGATGAAATGCACCGCCTCTGGACCCTGTCTCAACACACGCAGGACATTGACACCTCCAACCGTCCCATGATCATCAGGCTGGAAACGAAAAACAATAAGACATCAAGCTCATGCAAGGGATTGTTTACATACTGTATCTATTTACATGCATGGCATGACATTAGAGAGGGGAAACTCACCTGTCCTCCGCCCTCTGGAAACAGAATGGTGTCTTTCAGTTTCAGATTAAAGCCCTTCAGCTTTTCTTTCTTTCCATTATTCTCTAGGGTTAATTCTGCAGGCACGCAAGACACTACACATGTGTCCAACTGTAAAAGGAAAGTTGACAAACAAAAAATATTTTTTTTATTTATATGTATTCGACTTGAACTCTTGCAGTGACAAATGCATTTTTAAAAAAAGTACCTTAAACTATGTTAATGTTAATATCAGCATGTGTAATTATTTTACATGAATTGTACGTAGCGAAGTAAATTCTCTGGTAATTGAAAACACTGCAGAGATGCTCACACATTCAGATAATGTTCGACATACATTGCTCTGGAGATACACATACAGCGAAATATCATAAAATCTGAAAAAGCCACATACCTCCTGCAAATAACTGTCCCTCTGACACTGGAAAGCCATGTTTCGACAAATGTAAAGTACAAGGGATCGGTATTTGCTACAGTAAACGAAACCGAAAGTTAAAAGATGGCCGCTGTTTTCAAAATAAAAGTCCCAAAAAAGTAACATTAATTCAGTGTGTTACTTGCGGTTTCTTTGTAACTATTTGTGAAATTTACTAGCAATTAGTGAGTGAAAATCGTTTCCTAGCATTTTTCAAGTAAAATTTCAGTGTGTGTATTAGTGCTAATTTTGTTTATTAGTTTTTGTTATCAGTTTTTGTGTGTGTGTGTGTGTTTAAATATGCGTGTCGTGATGTTTAATCAGTGTCATACTTTTTACAATAAAGCTACCAGTGTTGGGGGTAATATATTACAAGTAACGCGAGTTACGTAATCAGATTACTTTTTTCAAGCAACTAGTAAAGTAACGCATTACTTTTTAATTTACAAGGCTTTTATATTTGCCAAAAATATAACTTTTTTATTTTAAAAACAAACAAGCAAGCCCTGTCCAGATTTAAAAAGTAGCGCAAAAGTAACGTAACACATTACTTTCCATAAAAAGTAACTAAGTAACGTAATTAGTTACTTTTTTATGGAGTAATAATGCAATATTGTAATGCATTACTTTTAAAAGTAACTTTCCCCAACACTGAAAGCTACCATAAACCATAAAGCTAGGCCTACTTCAAAACTTTTCTTGTGATGTTAATTTAAATGTATCATTAATTTATTTTAATTACACATTTAAATATCTGACGATTTGACAGATGATTTGACAGTGTAGATACATTTGTGGTCTATTTTTTTCTAGTTTTCTGTGAGGGGGCATTTTAGCAAATTGAATTTTGCTATCTCTATACTTCCATATAAGTGTGAGTGTCAATGCATTAAAAAAGACATTTAAACCACCATTTTACTACCCTTTTTTTTGCTATAGGCCTACATTTGGCTCAGAATGCATTTTGAAATACACACTGAATTTTGCTACAATTATCATTCTAAAAAATGCTGGGTTAAATACAACCCAGTGCTGGGTAAAATAGGGACAAACCCAGCAATT
>NW_015544159.1:40181-45875 GCF_001515605.1 Sinocyclocheilus anshuiensis
AATTGCTGGGTTTGTCCCTATTTTACCCAGCACTGGGTTGTATTTAACCCAACATTTTTTAGAGTGTAATGTCCAAACCGTGAGTCTAAATGCATTTAGGACAAATAACATTTAAATGATCCAGTTATTTGCTACCATTTCTACTTGGACATATTACATATATCAAATCAATTTGGGTAATACATTTTCATTTTAATTTCGCAACTTATAAAGTGTTAAATTAGTATGTAATATTAAAGCTACTGTTGGAAATGGCAAATGTAAATTATATAATTACATATTCATATGCCTATTAAAATGTACATTTAAATACAGAAATACATTTCCATTTTGAAAATTGCATTACCATTTTGCATAGGCTATTAGGCTACATTTTAAATTGAATTTTACTACCTCTATGCTTCATACTTTACACGACTTCCAGTAATGGTTAGAGAGTTGGACTCATAACCCAAAGGTTGTGAGTTCGAGTCTCAGGTCCGGCAGGAATTGTCGGTGGGGGGAGTGAATGTACAGCGCTCTCTCCCACCTTCAATACCACGACTGAGGTGCCCTTGAGCAAGGCACCGAACCCCCAACTGCTCCCCGGGCGCCGCAGCAAAAATGGCTGCCCACTGCTCCGGGTGTGTGTTCACGGTGTGTGTGTGTGTGTGTTCACTGCTGTGTGCGATGGGATAAATGCAGAGCACTATGGGTCACCATACTTGGCCTCATGTCACGTCACCTTTAAATGACCAGAAGCTGGCGCAATTGACCACAAATGACATTTAGACTAACGTAGCCTATTTCATGGAAATAATTATATTAAGTGTTTTACATGCGGCGTACTAACGTTATATTATTAAGTAGGCTACTCATAAAACGTCAATACGCGTGTTGCATATGCATGTCACGTGTATTTATTTGATATATTTATTCTATTATAATATATTTTAGGCAATATCATTACTATGCAATAACGATAATGCAATACGTTTTCTCAGCAATCAGCAAAACAATCAATAACTGCTTTCAACTGCAGACAACAGCTCATTAACTGTGAAATGATATGGCACGACTTCGATTTTCCCATTCTCCTCCTTTTTGCCCCCCACACCCACCCAAAAACATGAGGTCTCGCCCCGCCTTCGGGGTGGTCTGTGATCGCAAACCCTAGAAACCTCCTTTGGCGAACTACGTGCTTCTGTTACCAACAATCCATCAACTTCATCCGCTGATTTCCGTGCAACTCCGAACAACACATGCGTGGTGAGCTGCCTAGAGACTCTTCATTACGTCTGCAGCAGGCTCTTTCAGAGTGAGTTTCTCCAAGATGAAGCTCAAGGCACATGCGTCCTGTGGGTTTGTGAAGACGAGCGCTCGTGGTAAGGCTTTTAGCAATACATTCACTGTGTTCGCCGCGCGCGCTTCAATGTAACAGCTGAAATTCGAACATTCGAATGGCGTTGCGATTACAGCGGATGCAATGTTTCATCTGTTGATCATCGCAACTTTTCTGAATGCGTACAGTTGCTCTGATTGATACATGCATGATAGAGCTGTTGGTGTAATGTTGTTGTCCCATCTGTTGCGAATTCATCATGACATGTGTGCATGAACGTGGATATTTCTGATTTATGTTGTGTTATCGAGTGGTGGCACGCTGATATTTGGGTTGGAATCTCTCACGAGATGCCAATGTTAGCCTACTAGCATCTTCTGTGGTACGACTACTACTTCTTTTTTTTTTTTCTTTTTTTTTTGAGGTACTTGGAGGTATAGAAGTCTAAAAAGACTTTGATTCTCCCTTTATTTTAAACTAATCATTTTGATGAAATCTCAGAAAAGCCCTTGGCTACAGATTACTGTGCCATGCATAGCTGTTGTACTGTAAATGTCATGGAAATATCAGGCATTTGTTATTTTCCTGGCTTGGGAAAGTCATCAACTTGCAGGAACCCCATAATAATGGATCTTTGTAATATAAATGGAATTGTTTTTGCATTGGTTTAATTTGTTTTTGTACTTTTCTTTTAACATTTTCAATCAAAAAATATGATTTAATGACTCTGAAAATCTAAAAAGTGGCCAACCAAAAAGTTAACTATATTGCACCATGGCCAATATTTAAATTCTATACTATTTTGTCAAAAGGAAAAATGAAATCAATAGTTTTAAAGTTTACAAGCAAATTTGGGCATCCTGACATCAAGTATGAAAGACATTTATAAGTATAGAAAACTACTATTTTGTCTAATAAAACAAGTGCTATTAAATTATTAGTGTTTTAAAAATGAGCTTTAATTAAGTGCAAAATGAAAGCAAAACAGTTTACGATAAGGTTCAATTCATTTCATACATTTAAGTAGTATAAAGAAATATTTGTTAATGTATTATGAACACACTTGAATTACCTGAACAATAGTATATTCATAAAATAACATTAACCTAGATTATTACATTCTCAAAAAAAATGGTTAATTTCTAAAATAATTGTTAATTTGTTAAAAACATTAACTAATGTTAATAAATTAAACCTGATTGTAGGGTGTTATAATGATGAAAATGTAAAAATAGGCATGCACAATTAAATTAAATTGGCTGGTAAATTAAAAAAAAAAATTTTGTATTCAATGCATTCTAATTTATATTTGATTAACTTGGAAAAATGAAAGAAAAAAAATCATAAAAGGGCGCAATGTACTGTATTAAAGTGCCCCTGTTATGCCATTTTTACGGTTCCTTATATTATTTTGGGAGTCTCCTACAATAGGATTACATGCATGCAAGGTCAAAAAACGCTTTCGTTTTCTCAAAATATGCATTTAATATCACCTCATTTTCCAGCGTTTCTCTAACGATTCGTTCGAAGCAGTTCAAAGATTCGGTCTCTCTAAACTCCTCCTTTCCGTGAGCCTGCTCTGCTCTGATTGGTCAGATGGCTTAGTCTGTTGTGATTGGTCTACGGCGTACAGCGCGTTTCGGAAACGATACGCGTATTTCAATAGTTCTGTATTTTGAACGCTCTATAGAAAATATAAACATCTGTTATTTATCATACTTACAGGTTGTGATTCAGTGGAGCAGCTGGTCCAAATAAACAAGATACTGATCCATCTTTCAACAAACATAGGCGGGCATTATGCAAATGCGTTACCCCATGACGTGTAGCCGTCACGGAAGTGGGATTTGAATTACTAACGACTTGTTTCAGCTGTTCAGAGTCAATTCTTTATTTTGGGAGACAATAACTTTATTTATCGTGCACTTTCAGCTTTACAACTTTGCAGATCGTTTACATTCACATATAGCTACATTACACACTGTATGAAAGGCAATATCGGAAATGGCATAGTAGGGGCACTTTAATATGAAGGAATTTTCTGTATTGATTCTTTTTTTTTAAAGGGGTCATATGATGCTTTTTTAAAGATCATTATTTTGTGTATTTGGTGTAACAGAATTGCTCTCTTTCTCGCTCTCTCTCGCTCTCTTCTCCCTTCTTTCTTTGCGTGCACATTTGGGCGGCATTGGCCGGTAGATATGTGAGGGTGTGTTAGAACGAGCCGTTTTAGGGGGGTGTGGCAGAGTCTTAACTTTGATAAAGAATATCTCTTTGGATTTGAGACTTTAGTCTTTGCAACTTCAGGGATCTTATCTATGCACAATCAGCTTGTAACACTCCAAAGAGAAAGGAAAACTTGAAATCGCATCATATGACCCCTTTAAAGTTTGCACTTTATTGCATTGTGTTTTATAGTTAGCAGAAATGTGTTTTATAGTTAGCAGAAATGTCTGTAAAATAAATGGATAATTTGATTTCCTTGCAGAAAATTACTAGTACATTTTCTGTTATTTATTTATTTGACAGTGTAGTTCTGGACTGAACGTCACATTATTTACCTCTTGTATCTTACATAATATTGTTTATTTAGCTGCATGGCTGGAATATAAACCATATGCTTCAGGTAGAAAATGGTGTTTTTGGTTTTGTAGGTTGAAATAATGCTGCATTTGTCTAGATCAGTGGTGTCCAACCCTGCTCCTGGAGAGCTACCATCCTGCAGATTTCAGCTTCAAACACACCTGAACCAGCTAATCAAGGTGTTCAGGGTTGCTTGATAATTACAGACAGGTGTTCTGGAGCAGGGTTGGAACTAAAGTCTGCAGGACCGTAGCTCTCCAGGAGCAGGGTTGGACACCCCTGGTCTAGATGGTTTCAGTGCAGGCATTCTCAGATGACTAATGACTAAATGTAATTAGGATTAAGCAGGGGACATTTATTAGCTGGTGGGAAGACTGGAGCCTGTGGTGATCTTTGGATAATTGGATGTCTCTCAGGTGTGTGTGTGTGTGCGCGCGCGCTCGCTCTGGAAGTCTCTGAAAACACAAGGTCTGCAGCTGGGCTTCAGTCCCAGAGGGCTAAATTAGAGACTTACAGAAATGTGAAAATCTGCTGTTTGCATGCTGTTGCGTGTCTTCTCTGCAGAAAGTTATTCAACTTCGCATAAAGCTGTTTCATGTTGTATACAAACTCAGTTCATGTGAAGAGGACAGAGTGGCATTCGAGACAAAACGATCTAACCTCAAATTTACAGTAAGTCCTAAATGGTTACGACTGATCCTTATCGAAAATGGTTTAGCAGTATCTATTAATGAAGATGCACTTTGTGGCTCCTGACCTCAGGCTCACATGCTTATTTGTTTCTTGTGTGGTCTCTCTCTTGTGTGGACACTCATATAACCAAGAGCTCAGGCTGTTTATGGAAAATATGAGACATGCGCACTGTGTGGAGACACATGCTCCTAATATAGACTTTTACTGTGGAAAGTATAGTGCTGTCAAATGGCTGTGGATAGTTTGCCGCTGACACACTCCAGTTAAAGCATGAGATGCATGTGTGGTGCAGAATTGCATTTATTCACTGTAAAAAGGGAATTTTCAAAGTAAATGAAATGGATTATTGGAGTATGTTTTACAATATATATATATATTAGGGCTGCACGATTAATCGCATGCGATATTTAACGCGCATCTTATCAGTAAAGCCGGTTCTGTAATCAGCGGTAAATCTCCATCACCTGCGTGCTTTCACATTGAGCAGCATTAAACACACACACACACACACACACACACTATTTCAGTCATTCTATTTAAGAATGCCATTAATTCAATGTTTCTTTGTAATTGTTTGGGAAATTTACTAGCAATTTATGAGTGAAAGTTGTTTCTTAGCTTTTTTCAAGTAAATCCTACTTACATTTTTCTTCATTGTGCATATTAGTTAGGGGTGGACTGATACCATTTTTCCAGAACCAATCCGATACCAAAAATTTGGAGTATCAGCCGATACCAATTAGGCTTGCCGAGATAGAAGGTGCTGACGGTGATACCGGTGTTAAGCCGCAACACCGGTTACGTCACTTACCCACCGCGTCACCGACCCCCACCGTCGTTTAGATTTTTTATAGTAATAAAAATCATTTAGTTCAGTAAAAGACCAGCTTTTACTGTGGAAAGTATAGTGCTGTCAAATGGCTGTGGATAGTTTGCCGCTGACACACTCCAGTTAAAGCATGAGATGCATGTGTGGTGCAGAATTGCATTTATTCACTGTAAAAAGGGAATTTTCAAAGTAAATGAAATGGATTATTGGAGTATGTTTTACAATATATATATATATTAGGGCTGCACGATTAATCGCATGCGATATT
>NW_015544159.1:45919-46462 GCF_001515605.1 Sinocyclocheilus anshuiensis
GCCTGTTTGGCAATATTTTGGATTTTGAAAAGCCTGTTGACTTTTGCCGTTTATCTAAGGTGATTTTGGAAGTTTTTTTTTTAAACATTCGTTTCTTATTTAATTGGTTCCACATTGTTTGCTGATTTTTGCTTTATTTAAACTGTCATTTATTTATTTTATTTGACATTCGTTTTGTTAATAAACGTTCTACGTTTCTTATTTATTTGGTTATATATTATACATGTTTACTTATTTCCAGTTTTGTATACCTATTAAACTTTATGTAAGTTATTTATATTATATTAGGCATAGCTTGCCCTATAGCATGGTGTAGTTTTATTTGTTTTGTTAATAAAAGTTCTATGTTTTATATATACGCTAACGTGAGTTTGACGTTGTATTTGGTTGTTGCATTCAAGCAATAGACGCCGAACTGCCGCTAATTGAAAAGTGAAAGTAAAATGCGCACGGTGATTTTAAGCTATTTGAAAGCGAGGAAAAGAGGGAAAATTCAAACGAACAATTGCTTTACTCCGAATTGCCGCTATTTGAAAGTGAAAG
>NW_015544159.1:46606-54186 GCF_001515605.1 Sinocyclocheilus anshuiensis
GTAAAATGGGCACACCGCTTTTACAAGCTATTTAAAAGCGAAGGAAGGCGAGGAAAAGAGAGAACGCCCCCGCCTCACCCCCGCGGTGATACCGGTATTACCGGTGTTGTCACACGTCGATTAACCGGTGGGAAAATTTCCTCACCATCACAACCCTAATACCAATCCGATACCAGCGCAGTTTAAAAAAAAAAATCAGTGTAGAATTTCTCTCACATCTCAATGTGTTGACCTGATCACTCTTTTGTGCGTTAAACACAATCTACTAAATATAGACGACTTCATTTAAAAGAAAAATAACAAATGAAAAAATATATAATCATAATCTATTACAAAAATACTATTATATACAATAATAATAATATATACAATAATAATTCCGCAGCAAAAGTTACTCTTGAAAAAATCACGAGTGCACAATAATTTTATAAAATCTAAACATTTAGTGAAAAATAAACATTATTTAGTGGGGAACAAATAAAAGTGAATAAGTGTAGGATTAATCTGGTAAAATATTACACATTGCTCTTTGTATTGTTGTAAAATACATTCATGAAAAACGGGTAAATGTTTTATTTTTTTAAAACAGAGAGGATGACTTGCAATTTTTTGCCCAGCCTTACTTATTTGAACCACAATATACAGATGAACTATGAGAGATGGATGTTTTACAGCAGAACGCCGGCTCCTGCGTCAGCAGCACCGCATGCATGCATCGTGCTTCTCTCCTGAACGCACATCGAAGACTGACGCAGAAGAGAAGAAATTGTTGAATAAAGTTGTTATTTTTGTTCTTTGCACACAAAAAGTATTCTCATAGCTTCATAAAATTCTGGTTGAACCACTGATGTCACATGGGCTATTTTAACGATGTCCTTACTACCTTTCTGGGCCTTGAACGTGTCAGTTGGAAGGGCAGAAAGCTCTCGGATTTTATCAAAAATATCTTACTGTGTTCCGAAGATGAACGAAGGTCTTACGGGTTTGGAACGACGTGAAGGTGAGTAATTAATGACAGAATTAAAATTTTTGGGTGAACTATCACTTTAATTTTGTAATTTTCTGGATTTCTCCAGAAAGTATAATATTGACTCAACCAGTGGTGTTGTGTAGGGGGCAGGGCTATCCTTTTGACAGACCAATAGCAGATGGGATCAAATGCAGATTTAATGGGGCATTTACACAACACGTTTTCAACTAAAAATGGCCTGAAAATGCAAACTTTTGAAAATGGGTTTCAAAGTACAAGTTTTTGAAAACGTTACCATTATCACCTCCGTTAAAACACCACGAAAACACAAATTTGTGAAAACGGTGATGTCATGTGCATGTGTATTACATATTCAGTCTATAGCAGGGTTCCTCAAATCTTGCCCTGGAGGGCCAATGCACTGCAGAGGTTAACTCTAACCCTGACCAAACTCACCTACCTGTGATTTTCTAATGATCCTGAAGACAATGATTAACATGCTCCGGTGTGTTTGATTAGGGTTAGAGTGAAACTCTGCAGGAAAGTGGATCTCGTGGGCCAGATTTGAGGATCCCTGGTCTATAGGAATGCATGTGTTTCTTTGCAAAGTGACATTGCCAACTACTGGCCTGGCATGCATAATACAGAGATTTTGGTCGTTCATTTAGAGTTTTAATTGAGTCATGTTGAACATCAAGAACACATAGAGCTTTCAATCAATTAGAATTTTTTTCTTGCTTCATAAAAGCCTATATTGCAAAGTATTGTGTTAAAGGGGTCATGTCAGGTCAAGGGTCAGGTCAAGGTCAACTGCCTTTTTTATTATTTTGTACTGTTCTCTGAGGTCCACTTATAATGCTATCAAGATTTTTACATCAAAAAACCATAATAATTTAGAAGTAATAGGCTATTTTCAATCCTGTTTTGGAACGCTCTGTTTGAATAGGTGTGGCGGATTGTAGACTTGAAAGTAAACACCCACCGCTATTGGCTAACAATTTTGAATATTGCAAGTTCTAAAGGACAGCTGTGTGCCCACCAATGTAAACTTCTGCATGTATGTTTGGCAGCCTACATCCTTCATAGATGGACTCTGCAGTGATTTAGATCAAAAACGCATAAATACTCAGTACATGTCAAACAATCTGTAATAACAGACAAAGCAATATTGACCACGTAATAAAAACAGTTACTCACATTTGTGTGGTGCGACATCACTGTCGGACCCAATATAGTCAGCACAGCATCGTCTTTTAATTTCAATATTTCTGAAAATCCTGCATTGAATTGTGCCTTAGTTTGTAAACTAATCCGCGGTAAAATGAAGTGAACAAATGACCAAGTTCTTACTGATGCGGTCTGGAACTTCATTAAAAATAAAATTAATCCACTCTTTCCTAATGTTGGGATCAGAAGAAAGGCAATGCAAAGACTGTTTTTCCACAATTTGGCACTGTACAGCGTCTTATCTGCGGAGCCATCTTTATCGTTTGGTTTCTGTGTAGATCTGTGTTTGCCTCTCTAGTTATTTGCACTACATGCACAAATCAGTGGGCGGGGCTAAGCAGGCAGTGATGTAGAAGCAGGCGTTGATCTTCTTCTGCAGAGGCGGGGTTTAGCCACACTATTACATCATAAAGTGTCACATTCCACAACCTGTCGTTTTGGCAGACTGGCTTCAATATAAGCTGTTTTTAGACTAACGAGGACGTTTTGAGTTCTGAAACTTACAGGATGTTTTTATAGTACAAAGACCTCTTACATGTCAAAAAATCAAGGGAATTTTGATTTCTCAGTTCATGACCCCTTTAATGAATAGATTTATAAAGCATTTTGAACAGCATGCAACATGTGCATGCAACGTGGCAAAATAGACTCAACCTTAAACTACAATTGGGCGATATAAGTTTTTTCAGGCAGGATCGCAATATTATCATGGTTCTTTGTCGTTATCGTTTTTAAGACTATTTTTTGAGTTGCTGATCAGTAAAGCATATTTAAGAAAAAATACAGAAAGGTACCAAAAGATAAATGGAAAAAAGAATGACAAACCATTTAGGCTCTGGTGAGTGATATGACCAAAATATTATTTCACAAAAATATACAATACAGTAATTTTTGTTATGATCAAAGAGTTAAATTAAAAACAGTAGGACAAATGCAATAAAATCAAAGATACAAATGAGGATTCTCAAAAAAAATACATAAATGAAAAAAAAAAATCAAGTAATTGATCTATATCCTGTGGTTGTATATGACTCTTATTCTTGAGGCAGTAATGTGATGAAGCTCTGTGTTTGAAAGGCCAGAAACTGGCTCTCCCCAAAGACTCTTATCAAGTGAATGAGGTCCAGTCTTGAAACCTTAAACCAGCACTGAAGGACCAGACAATGGAAAATCTATCTTGTTCACATTACGATTGGAACAGACAAACATTAATAGACATTGATAGACATAAATAGCTTATAATTGCCCATGCACATTTTACTTTTACGTTCGAATTAGCAGCAGTTCGGCATCAATTGCTTGAATGGACAACAGCAAAACGGTACTAACTCATTTATATTAGCCTAAACATAGAACTTTTATCATCAAACCGAATAGAAATCCACCATGCTATAGGCCTAATATAAAATAAATAACTTACACAAAGTTTAAATATATATATATAAAATAAAACAGTAAAATAAAACATTTTTACAGTAAAAATCAGCAAACACTGTGGAACCAAATAAATAAGAAACAAATGTTAAAAACACTGGAATCAAATAAATAATAAAAACCGTACAAAATCACCATAGATAAACGGCAAAAGTCAACAGCCTTTTCAAAAACAAAATATTGCCAAACAGGCGCTTTTGCATTTCGGTTCAACACTAAATCTTAATCTTTAATTGTAGTGTCTGTTCTCTAACTGAAGTAAATTATTTTTATTCCTATGAAAAAATCTAAATGACGGTGGGGGCCGGTGCCGCGGTGGTCAAGTGACGTAACCGGTGTTGCGGCTAAATACCGGTAACACCGTCAAGACCGACTATCGCAGCAAGCCTAATAGACATTGCAGTTTCCTCCATATTCTTTTTTAAATGTATTACATTTTCAGTGCATAGTAATTGCCAGAATCAAACACAGAATCCAAGCATCCTTGCTTTTGCTTTAGAAAGCGTAAGTTCGTAGTTACATGTAGTAACAAGTGTGTGTGTATTACTCGTATCAACAAGTGCAATTCTAATTGCTCTGTTTCACCTTGCAAAGTCAAGCATGCAGAAAAATGTATCTGTATAAAGCAGCGTCTCCCACTTTGATATCTGACTTTTTGAACTGCTCGAATTAAGGTGTTTCCCAGTTTGTGCTCGTGTTTGTTGGTGTGAACTCAAGACGTGCTGGTAATGCTAATTCAGTTTCAGCTTGTGGAATGTGTGTGTTGAGGAGTTTCAGAGAAGACAGAGAGTGATTCAGAGACTCAATGGGTCTATTGTGGTCTCTGTCCTTCCCCATCAGCAGTGCTGCGGACCGTCTTATTCTGACTTGTAGTTTTAGAGTTGAACATTTAATTAACCTTTCACATCCCAGTTTTTGGGTTGAGTGATTATAGCAAAACAACACAATACAGCCTTTTCATAAGTGTGTGTGTATGTATATGTAAGTATGCACCCATATAACGATGATCAGTAATATTTACCTAAATACCTGATGTATTATTATTATTATTTTAATTTTATGATTTAATTATTAGATTTTCATCAGCTTACTAACAAACCCCCTGCAGTATCCTCTTGAACCCCACTTTGGCAAACCCTGGTTTAAAGGATAGAAATCAATTTTTTTTTTCCTTAAATCATTGTAGGGAACAGGAACGTCCCTCTAATTGAAATCACATTAGCCTGACCGCACACTACACACACTTGATAAGCCCTCTGGGCTAACTGAGAGGAAATCTGATCTACAGGAATAGGATCATGTGGCGTAACTAGTATCTTGACATTGGGAATGGAGGGTTTTCCTAGAGTTTGGATTTTGAGCTGGTTCTTTTGGCATTTTAGCAGCTGTTGGAAAGGCATGGCTCATGCCTGGCCCAGAAACTTGAAGAATGTTAATGCCACAGAATGAACAATGAACATTTTAAATGTAGTGCAACTGTGAAATTACATGTTGTATGTCTGAGAAAAAAAATCGAATATATGTTTGAATGGGCCTGGTGATGATTCCAGTGGTTTGCATTTCTGTGAGACTCTCGTGTGCTCCGTGGGACCTGATGCAGCTGAGTGTGGCGTAGGACAGCTGAGTACGGGATGGAAGATATGTGCGCAGGAAGCGGGAGAAATTATCTAAAAAATAAAATAAGTTACTTAAATAGATTTTATGTTTTAAGGTACAGTTATGTCCTCTGTTGTGCCAAAAATAAACAGTTTACAGTAGTTATGTGTGAAAATGACAAAAAAATTATATCTTGATATTTTCTGGAATTTTGTCAACAACGACAATTAGACAATATTTTGCTGAGCGTGATATTGTGCTGGTACTTTGACCAGTTTAGGACTGCCGTGGACAGCTGACCCCCAAAGCTTTTGATGTTCTTCATATTCTGTGCAGTGGTTAGTTTGCAGGACTAACAGAAATGAACTTTTCCAATATGTTTAAATAGACTTTTATCTTTTATGGGCCTTTTTACCTTTATAAACCCTATTTTTTCTAACCTAATTAAATGCATGCATTATCTTTTGTGTCAAATTCTTACATTTAATCAGTAAATTCAAATAGTAACACACTATAGGGCTGTCACCAATCAAATGAAATCAGTATCAACAAAATTTGTGTTTGCAATGCAGAGATGGCATAGAATCTGCATCTGAAGTGGCATTTAGATGCATTTACACACTGTTTAATGCAGGACATGAATGCATTTAACCTTAATTATTTAACCTGCATTTAACCATTTAATATAATTGGTAATGTCAAATTGCATATAGTTTAAACATCAATTACTATATTATCATAGACAATATATATCGCACACCCCCCTAGTTTACAGTTGCAGGGTTTGATATTCTTCAGTTTCTCGGTTGGATACAACAACCAGTGTTAATTTAATTGACAGAATTTTCGCCATAGTTTTTGTCAATAAAAATTTTTTTTCACCAATTTAAACGAGACAATAACTAAATGAAAACTAGCTTTGAATTAGGGTTGTGCGATGTCTACCAAATTGGCATCGGACGATGTCTACAGTGAAACATCGTGATGGACGATGACATCGGGGGGCGGGGTTAGGGCGTGTGCCCGAATCGTGAATCCGTATGCAGAAAGGCACAGAAAACAAATAACGCGTTCTATGGAGCCACTAAAGGGACATGGTTAGCCGCTTGCTAGAGGTAAACTGTTACGGTACAGTACATGAAAGTTCACTTATCACATACACAGAGTAAGGAGAGATGACTAATAGGACAATGGCAAATGATTTGCAGATACTGAGCACCACTGACAAATAGCTAAGCTTGTAAAATGTATGGTAGGTACTGCTGTCTGCTTTGGCAAGTATTCATGTAAACACAGTCGGTTTTGTCTTAAAGGGTTAGTTCACCCAAAAATAAAAATTCTGTCATTAATTACTCACCCTCGTGTTGCTCGAAACTTGTAAGACCTTCGTTCATCTTCGGAACACAATTTAAGATAGTTTTGATGAAATATGAGGGCTCTCTGAGACCTCCCATAGACAGCAAGGTAACTACCACGTTCAAGGTCCAGAAAATTACCAAGATGATCGACAAAGTAGTCCGTGTGACATCAGTGGTTCAACTGTAAAGTTACGAAGCTACGAGAATACTTTTTTGCACAAAGAAAACAAAAATAACGACTTTATTCCACATTTTCGAAAAGAGTAATTACATGAGTAATTAATGACAGAATTTTTATTTTTGGGTGAACTAACCCTTTAAGTGAATGTAAACAGTTGGAAGAATATCAGATGCATATCTGTATGTGTATGTTAGATCCGTGTATTAGGTCTTAAAGTGACAGCAGACTAATATAACTCCTGCTGTCTGTGTCCTTAATGTTAATCAAACAACAAAAGAAAATCACTCGGTACTCTTGACTTAATCACTTAATTAGCTTTAATAAGGGTTAATCTATATTTAATTTATACAAATAAATATGTCTGCTTGAAAGAATTAAAAATGTTGTATGCAAGTTATTATAAATAATACATATATTACGACTGGTCTTTTATTGAAAACAAAGACCGTTTTTGTTTCTTTATAAGATTATAGTAATTTAATTTAATTTAATTTAATTTAATTATGACTATTAAATGACAATTTAATTTAATTACCTAGTAAAGAATTTTAAGAAACAGAAACAAACAAAAATAATTTATTCAATCATTTAAGCTCCATGTCATTCCAAACCTCTGACTTTTTTCTTTGACACACACGCACACACACGTTTGCTTTTGTGAAAAGTGGGGACATCCCATAGGCGTAATGGTTTTTATACTGTACAAACTGTATGTGCTATTGCCCTACACCAACCTTACCCCTAAACCTACCCCTTACAGGAAACTTTGTGCATTTTTACTTTCTCAAAAAAACTAATTCTGTATGATTTATAA
>NW_015544159.1:54494-56568 GCF_001515605.1 Sinocyclocheilus anshuiensis
TACACACACACACACACACATATACACACACACACACACACACACACACACACATTTAACTGCTGAAATATGTTATGCCCTTTGTGTGGCCACAGATGCAGTTATCATAACAGTAAATCTCATTTTTATGTTTTAAACTCAGTGGGCCATTCAAAACACTTCTGACCCAATTCTTGTAGAAATCTAGATAAAGCAGGTGAAAATAACCGACACACAATACCGGTGGGAGTTAGAGAGATGGCAC
Source organism: Sinocyclocheilus anshuiensis (assembly GCF_001515605.1). Lineage (NCBI taxonomy): Eukaryota > Metazoa > Chordata > Actinopteri > Cypriniformes > Cyprinidae > Sinocyclocheilus > Sinocyclocheilus anshuiensis. The sequence goes on from NW_015544159.1 coordinate 54,739, forward strand.
TTTTGTTCAGTCTCACACCTTCTGTTTGCTTTGCACAGGAGAAACTGCTCAGTAACTTAAAACCACCTTGGTTAACAAAGGCTGTCTGAATTCTATAGATGGGTTAAAGAAATGATCTGATCTACAGGCTTGCATTGTTATTAGGTTCCTTTTACCGAAAGTTTCAGCTTGAATGTTATCTTAAGGAAAGTGTAATGTGTGTGCCATGCTCAAATAAGTACCCAGCACTGTTTCTAAAATAAAGTCAGCAGTAGTTATAGCAACTGCTTTGGCATGGTATGAGTAAGTTCCGATGAAACTTCACTTATTCATTGCTGCTGATGAGTGTATTGTTGTAATGAGTAACCAAGTAACTGGATTACGGAGTGAAGCAACTTCCTAAACTTACATGTGGTGCTTTTTCCTTTAATTATCATCATTAAGGGAATTAATTGGTGGGGTTACTTAGGAAAAGCAGTCAAGAAGTGTGTGAACTCCTTCAATACTGTTTAAAAAGCATCTCAGGATGCACCTTGTGAAGTTGGTTGAGTGAACAGTGTGGCGATGTCTGGTTAAACATTTGCCAATACTTGATTCTTATATGTTGATATATATTACATCATAGTTTTTGTGACATTAGTTATTCTGTTTTTTATTAGTAAGTATATTTTGCATGTGTAATATTTGGTAGCCTGATCACAAAATGAGTCAAGAAAGGGATGTCAAAAAATCTTTTATGACTGCCGGTTTATCTGTCACATTGGAAATGGAGTGTTCAATTTGGAGTCATTGTATTGTGGGATTCAATATTTCACACGGTGTGCTGTGTTGTATTGGGTACAATGAGGCTAAAGTTGCATCTGATTTTGTTTTTTCTAAAACCACTAAAAGGCACAGAAACTCACTACAGCACTTTTGTAAACATCAGCAGTTCACTATAAACCTGGAAGTTTGTCTGAAATTTGACACGATTGTGGGCAGCAACCTAAAGCCAGGTGATAATCTAAAGTCAAGTGATAATCGTTAAAATTGCAGAATATATTTTGAGGCAAAGGTCTTGTTAATGATTTTCGGTTTCATTCAAAGTAATTAAGTCAACATTTTTTTAACAACCCTCTACATTGCGAGTAAATCACTCGCATATGCGACTAAATCTTCACTCTGGCGACTAAATGATGTCTAATATTAGCCAATTGCTAATAAATTCTCAGATTTTACTCGCCAGTGTGTGAGTTGGAGGCTAAGTATAAGTTTAGCTCAGATATATTTTCACTCGCCGAACACTCTGACTGAGCGCTTCAGAGTTTCTCTCTCCGTCAAGTGATCTGTGCTGTTTTTCAGTTCATCTGAATGGATGTGCAACGCACAACGTACCGTAAACTCTAGTGTGAAGCGCACGCCTCGCCGTCGCTTTGTTTCACACACACGCAGCGAGAGAGGGAGAGAGAGAATTGACGCGCTACATGTAAACGATATTCTTTGTTGTATTTTGCTGTCAAAATAACGGAGTTCCTTTGGAATTCTTCCGCTTTTAAGAACTACCGCTTTCTCCGCTAGTGGGCGGAACTAATGCGCAAACGGCAATCTCATTGGCTGGCGCTCACCTATTATCGTCCCTGTTTTGATTTCAGCAAATCAGTTCGAGCGAACGCACACAACGTGATTAATATTCATGAACCCAGCATATAATAGTAGTAGTAGTAGTAGCATCTTTTAATAATAATTACTATTACCTATGACCAACAATATCTTAAACACCACCACCAGTCCTAAGTTCAGTTAAAATGACAAATATGCATTCATAAATGGTTATCAAGTTTTAATTCTAATTACAAAAGTTCTATCATTAAA
>NW_015544159.1:58547-79920 GCF_001515605.1 Sinocyclocheilus anshuiensis
AGACAACCAACAACCAAATAAAATTCTGCCCAACTAGATTTTCTGCAATTTAGTCAACTTTTTATCATATCTTTGTGTCTAACATATCTTGCGACTGTGCTAGTCATAACCTTTGAATATTTTGGCATAAAATCGCCATTTTGCAAACAATGTTGCCTAAGTTTGAATAATTACTGATTTGAATAATTAGTCATTTGTAATAGGTTGTGTGTTTTTGCCATTATTATTAGTTATATGTGTGTGTGTGTGTGTGTGTGTGTATGTATATGTATGTGTATGTGTGTATATGTATGTGTGCGTGTGTATGTATGTGTATATGTGTGTGTGTGTATATGTGTGTGTGTGTGTGTGTATATGTGTGTGTGTGTGTGTGTATATGTGTGTGTGTGTGTGTGTATATGTGTGTGTGTGTGTGTGTATATGTGTGTGTGTGTGTGTGTATATGTGTGTGTGTATATGTGTGTGTGTATGTATGTGTGTGTGTATATGTGTGTATATATGTATATGTGTAATGTATATATTTATCAGTCTGGCGAGTAAACAAAAAAATTTACTAGCCAATGGCGATTCAATTGCCAATGTGTTCGTAGAGGGCTGTTTAATAACTGAAGGATATGTAAAGTACGGTATTTGGGGTTGTTAAGGCTAAAGAAGCAAAAATTGACTTGATGATAAATAGCTGGCCGACTTTTTCCATTTGTTATAGTTAATGCATATAGTTAATGCAAAAATTAACAATTAGTCGTTTACCCTCATGTTGTTCCAAGCCCATAAGACTGAAGACCCATAAGTTAATTTTCAAAACCCAAACTGATGTATTTAATGAAACCTGAGAAGTAACCAAAACTTAATAGTTCATAAAGGCATTGAACAATGAATCCATATGAATCGAGCAGTTTAATCCTAGTCCTGTGATTAGATACAATCTCTTTCTATGTTGAACATATGATGTTAACAGCTGTGTATTTATCAAATGAAAAAAGTTCTAGCATTTTTTAAGAAAGGTTTAAAATGAATGACGTTTTTATTTAATTGCCATGTGGAAAATGCATACAATGTTCAAATTTAATTTTTATGGTAAAACAAGAACATTAATATGAATATGGTTACAAAATTGATATCAGATATGTCCTCAATCCTGGAAACAAAATTATATTTGCATTTTAACAACAAGTGTACAATATTTCAAGGTAGAAACTCTTGTGAATAAGGACACTTGCATCAGAAAAAATATGAAAATGAATACTGTCATTCATATGTATAAACATGCTCATCATAGAAGCTGCGTTTTCAAGTCATTTTATGTATTTTTTATGATATTTCAAAACAAATTATAGATAAAAATAAAAAATGAGTGTCATGTCATTGTTCCATAGCTCTAACTGAAGGCCATTAACTAAAATTCTAAGTTCATAATACATGAACCTCTTGTTTTGTTGTTTGAACACTGTGTATGATTACCCAGATTATTGTTTTACAGTTGTTATAGTCACTAAACAGTTGAGCAGTTCTGTTCTGGAAAAACGAATGCATCGAGTTAATGTATAGCTTTACTCATGACAGTTGATGTTCCAAAGAAGCACATGAGATTACATGACTCTGAGCAGGTGACTGGCTCTAATGATGATGGTGGTTATGGAGTTCATATGTGAACAAATTTTCCATACTCTAACACTGAGTACGTTTACATGGACAACAATACTCCGATTTTAATATGATTAAGACAACGGCAAACAAAAGAGCTTCAACACCCACCGTCGTCTGTATGCACGTACAAATAATTAACTGCACTTGAAGCTTTCATAAATTTAATAATTAAACCCAAAACGGTACATGGCATCATCACGAAGACAAACTATATGTTTATACGTGAAATTCTGGAGGGGACTTTGGATGGCGTTACGTGGCGACATAATGACATGTGCCATTAATCGAACTATGTACTATAACATGTAAAACGGGAACATGAAAGGAATATTCTAAAAGCAACTCATGTAAACACCATAACCATAATATTGGCTTATTTAGAATAAGGTAAATAATTAGATTACTGATGTCCATCTTTATTTAGCTGTGGAAGAGTTTACCTCTCTAGTTACCCGTTTATGTAATTGGCAGTTGCTCAAGTTTGTGCTGTCAGAACTACTATGCAATTCTGTCTAGTAAAACTATAAATTCAAACCTAAAAATCTTTTATTTGATGTTATCGTTTGCAGTGGCAACCGAAACTTCTGTGGTTTGGTTTGTTCTTTTTGTTGATTAGCATTCTTGGCTTTTGACTAGAGCCCGACCAATATAGGTTTTTCGGGGCCGATACCAATATTAGGGAGTAAAAAAGGCTGATATCGATATATCGGCCGATATTCTTTGTGTATATTATAGTACAGTACCAGTCAAAAGTTTGGACACTTTCCCATTCGAGGGTCCAAACATTTGACTGGTACTATATATAGAATACAGTATATACATAAACAGAATATATATACATAAACACATTTTTTGCAATGATCACTCAAATGTGGTGATCAAACACTTATAATGACGTGACAAAGATATGTAATGGAGGCAGGGCATTTAACAATTTAACAATAAACTTTATTATCCAAAATGAGTCTGACATCAGTGCACTGAACAGTAAAGTTGAAGTTTAAGGGATCCCTTCAGCTCGAGGATGCCCTCTCGAACGCCACCCTCCGCGCGTCGGTAGCCCCCCGGGATCGCTAGATCAGTCGGCGCCGGACCACGAATTTAACCACCCGTAACTCCCGAACCCCGGGGACTATCCACGCGGGGGTGGTCTCATTCGAAAGAGGGCCTCGAGACGTACACTCGATTCGCGTTCGAGAGGGTTCCTCGAGCTGAAGAGATCCCCCGAATTTGGTGCGGATTCGCCGGGCCGTTACGGAGATATGGCCGTTCAAAGTTTCAGTGCTTTTCCATAGACTTAAGCTTTAAAGCGTTTCATCTAGGTCGCCAGTAGCAAACAATGGAGCGCAAACTAAGTAATTACACCATTTCAAGCATTTTATCTGCGTTATATGTTCTGTAATAAAATGTTTCATATCGGCGGCATATTCGCCGATACCGATATATTGGCGAATGGCTCATATTGGTCGGTTGGGCTCTAGTTTTGACGACAGTGTTGCAATAGATTGTTTGCTTGTTTAAATGGATTACTCATTTAAAGTTTTAGAAATAATATCTGAAAGCCCTAAAAACTCCTCCCACAGTCCTAGACTTTAGTTTGTCCTTGTTTCTCAAAGGTTGCATAGCACTTAATGTAACATGCATGGCATCTGCAGATACGTTATATGACATGACTATAGAAAGACAGACTAAATCAGTCTTGTGCACTTTATTAAGCCATTAGTCAATGTTTACAACTGCTGTTTGACGTTAAATGTCACTTTTTTTTACCCCTCTATGTGTGGAGGAAAGGCTTCTGTATGTGTGTCATTCAAAACTTAATATGCATTAAATTAGAAAAACACCTTAAATACTTGCCTTTTTATGTCATTAATCTGCTAGTAAATGTATTGTTTTGCGGTCTAGTACATTTATTAATTATATTATTTTTTGACCATAAAAAAGTGCCTGTCCATTTATCCCATGTTTATTGCATGACTAATAATTGCCAAATAATAAAAAATCTAAAAAGTAATAATAAAAATAAAAATAAATCTAACTAATAAAAAAGTTATGCTTTGCAACTATTATAATACAGTATTAATTTATAATCTATATTATTATTAATTTGCAATCAATTTAATTTGTTGGCTAACTATGCAACATTTCTAACACACCCGTGGATTTTTTCTTACATACAGTAGCTATTATTTGTGCAAAGTGCATTAAAATGTTAGCAATATGACATCCTAAATTACACAAATTTTCAGAACTGGGCAAAATTTAATTACATTCCCCAACAAATATAGAGTAAATGTATACCTGCTTTGCACTAGAGCTGTGCACTTAATCGAAATACAGTTTTGATTTTGGCTTCCAACAATTATGAAAATAAAATAATCTTTCCAGTGGTGCACATTCGCTCCTCCATAAAAGCCCAAACTTCACATACAAATCAGTAACGTGACTTTCGCAAAATGGAATGTGCTTGATTTATTAAAGTTTATCAGATTTATTTGTGTTTTTAAAAGTGTGAAAGAGAACTTGCACTGTTCCTCGGGAGGCTTTCTGTGCATGCGCTCCAACACGAAACAAAACCAATTTACACGGACATGTAAATTCAATTTTTAGCTTAAGGTGTGTGCCTAAATGGTCAAATATGAAAAAAAATGTGTCAAAATGCAGCGCTTGGTGATTATTCACATAAATGCATAAAGTTGTTTGATCTCATATGACCCAGTGTAAGTGTATACCTGCAATAACGTGGTTTGTGCATAACTTTGTGGCGCTGTTGCGCAAGACTGTAATTCAGCACCTCCCACATGCAATCCAATAGAATACATGCTTATGAGAAGTGCAAACGAAACCAGTAGAGTGTAGGAACGTTTTACAAAACCACAAACAAAAAATGCTATCATGTGTAAAGGCCCCAATATACTCACACCGAAGTTCTTTTCCATTCTTTTCCAGAGGTAAAAAGAAGTTTGATATAAGCAAGCAGCAGTTTACTGTTACCAAACATCCCTACACTACTGAGAGTAGCATTTAGATGAATGTGTAAATATATACTGTGTGCTTTTTAAAAATAAAAAAATAAGCAAACAATAAAAATGACAATGTGGGAAAACAGCTGTTAAGAAAGCATTGGTTCATAGCGATGTGGATGTTTGCATGAGCTCTGCAATCCAGTAAAGTCACGTCATGTCACATTTATTTATATAACACTTTTATGTTTTTTTTTTATTGTTTTTAATTTTATATCTTTCATTTGGATGTTATAAGTTGCACTGAAGTAAATACAGCTGGATGAAACAAAAACTGTGTCTGTCTTCATTTCAGGCTGCAAAGCAACACAATGTGATTATTTGAAAGGGGGTGGGGCGGTGATTCATTTCAATACCCACTGTAAATGAATATGTATAGATAACTGAATATTTTGATGAATTGCAAAAGTTGAATAATAAGTCTAATCATTAATTGTTTTAAATAATCGTCAATTAGTAGATTAATCGTTTTAAAAATCATTTGATTATTCGATTATCAAAATAATCCCTTAGCAGCCCTAATAAACCCCCTGTGAAAAAAAAGATGAGGGTGAGATGTGAGTGTTTATTTGGGAGGAGAAACGAGTGCTTCAGTGTGTAGTCCGAGTTCCCATTCATTAGAAATTCAGTGATCAGATCGTGAGACACAATACAAAGCCGATAGCTTAATCCAATTTTATGGGCTGACATACCCCTCATTCGCCACAAATCCAAATGTTTCCATATTCACAATATTTAGTTGTTAAACTGTTATTTCTTTTGTAAACAAAGCTTTGTACTCTATTCATGTCCCACTATCTACATAAAAGAGCAACCTTCACATGAGCATTTTTTTTAACCACCACCAATGGTAGCCTACAACTGCGGTGTGTGGTTGGCACGCTCACGGCCCAGCCCTGGTATCTTTTAACATGTTCTTGTTCTTTCCAGCAATGTTTATTGCTTTAAAGTTATCAGTATAGCATACATCAAATGTTTTATGCTTACCATACACTTTAATATAAATATCAATTAATATTGAAAGGCCATTTTTACTAAATTCGGTAGTAGTAAAAACAAGGTAATATGTGACCCTCACCACAAAACCAGTCATAAGGGTACATTTTTTTAAATTGAGATTTATACACCATCTGAAAGCTGAATGGTTACATAAATAAATAAATAAGCTAAATAAATAAGCACTAAATATCTGGAATCTGAGGGTGCAAAAAAAATCCAAATATTGAGAAAAACGCCGTTAAAGCTGTCCAAATGAAGTTCTTAGCAGTGCATATTACTAATCAAAAATTAAGTTTTGATATATTTACAGTAGGAAATTTACAAAATATCTTTATGGAACATGATCTTTACTTAATATCCTAATGATTTTTGGCATAAAAGAAAAATCAAAAAAATTAAAAAATTTTGACCCATACAGTGTATTTTTGACTATTGCTACAAATATACCCCAGCAACTTAAGACTGGTTTTGTGGTCCAGGGTCACATATATGAAAAAAAGATTACTCCAGTCCAATAGAGATTAACACAAATATGCTCGATATGCTATGACCAATCAGAATGATATATTTTGAATAGCTGATTAAGAAAAGTGGCGACTAAGCAGCTGTTGTAGAATAGTGCCATTGTTTTGTTTAGGGCTGCACGATAGGGCTCCATCACGTGCGTGTTTTCACATTGAGCAGCATTAACTACACAGAGCCGGTGTTCACTGACGAGCTGCGCAAAAAATCGCGCGAATATGAACGTGGTTTTGCGCAGCTCGTCAGTGAACAACGGCTCTGTGTAGTTAATGCTACTCAATGTGAAAGCACGCACGTGATGGAGATTTACCGCTGATTACAGAACCGGCTTTCTGACAATATCGCATGCGATTTATTGTGCAGCCCTAGTTTTGTTTTAATGCATTGATCTTGCTCAGTTGATCAGTAATGATTTCATACTCATTTGCTTGTGAGGTTGAGAAATATCACAGGAAACCACAGTTGCACTCTGAATTTTTGCATGTGCGCAAATATTTTCATTTATTTTTATTTGCATAATCATAAAATAATTTGCATTGCATAATTATTTCAGATAACTGAAAGTTTTGCACTTCTCTTTACACCTAATCTTCTAAAATATACTTCTGTTTCCTGCAAAATGGGGAAGGGAACTTTTGTGTTATATAGCTTGCAGTCAGCAACAAGTTGTGGCAGGAAGGAAGGCCCTTGCAAGTGTGTGCCATTGTAAGAAATAAGGACCCCTCCCATTATTTCTTGTGCACATTTGCAATTTATGATTTACGATTTTCCTGGAAACAAGATCACAAGTTCTGTGAATACAAATATACAACCATTTGCAGAGACTACTGAACTGTTTGAATGCGTTTTGTCGACATTTGTTTATTACGGTGTTTACAGACAAATCTACCAACCCTAAACAGCATGTAAACACAAAAATCTACCAACCCTAAACAGCATGTAAACACAAAATGAACTGTCACTTTACATGTCTGTCGAACAGTGTCTGCCTGTCTATGTAAATTGTTCTTAACCAAAATAAACTGTAGAGTGGACTAGGCTTAATGCCAATTTACAAGAACTCTCTTTATAGTCGCAATGAAAAGGAAGTAGTGATAGATTTTTTATTCTGTATTTTGATGCATATTCAAGTGGATTATCAAAAAAAGTCGGGTGGGGACTTCTATTCTATTCATTTGTTGTTGAATGGGAATTGAGATGTGGGCGTGATGCTCAAAAGTGGAAGCACATGCTTGCAGGAAGGTGTGGGGTTTTAGCAGATTAAATGATTGGAGAAATCTTGCATAAGTCACCAGAGAGAAGTCTGTTGTTTCACCAGAGGTTCCAGTTATGACATTTTGATTTAACATACGATTAAAAAAAATATTTGTAAAAAAAAACAAAAAAAAAACGTAATATAAGGATGAATTGTTCACAAAGTAAGATTTATAACATGCATTTAGAAAATTTTTCATTTCATGCCAACTTTTTTTTGTGTTAGATAAGTCAAGCATCAATCTTAACATTTCTCATACTAAACATTGTTACTGTTACATATTTGTGTAACTCAAACTACGCCGCTTGTGCTGTGGAAATAAATAATAGTAAGAGTACATAAAATGGGCTAAAAAATCCCATAGACTTAAGGCACATTTACACGACAACAATGTACTAAAAATGGAGATGTTTTTCCTTTGTGTTTTTGAAAAGTTTAGCGTACTATCAACTTTGTTAAAACTAGCCCCGTTCACACGGTTCTGAGAAAACAACTAAAAACGCTGCATTATTCATGCCAGGCCAGTAGTTGGCGATGTCACTTTTTTAAAGAAACACTACGCGCCTGCGCACACACCTACAGACTGAACACACCGTTTTCACAAATTCAGGTTTTCGTAGTTTACACAGAGATGATCTGAATCGTTTTCAAATACTTGCAATTCGAAACCCGTTTTTAACAGTTTGCATTTTCACGCCCCTAAATGCTGTTGTCGTGTAAATGAATGGCCAGAAATAAAAAGAAATAAAAATGTATCAACCATCATGCACTGGGCTCAATCAGATTATCAGTGTGCGGGGCTAAAAAAAATGCAGAAGGACAATCTGTAGTTGTCACAAAAGACCTGGAGCTGTCAAAAGTCATAAAAAGCATCATCTGGCGGACTTTACACATTGTTCATTTACTCATTATACTGACATAGTAAAAATACAAAGTTGGTTGAAAATCAGTGAACTTACCCTTTTTGAAGGAGCAATATTTAGGGACTGTGATATCATGAAGCAGGAGTTTTAAACAGACGATCCACTGACTATTGTTATTTTTAAACTAATGGAAAAGCTTGAAGACCCGTCCCCTATCATAGAGACTTAGGGTAGGCGTTTTTGACTCACCCTGAACACCCTGGCAGTGGCGCAAAAACGGGGTATGCAGTATATGCAGTGCATAGGGGCGCCACACATAGGGGGACGCCATTTTGCCAAAATCATTCTGTGAAAATCTTCTTTAATAAAACGTAATAAATAATCAAAAGCTTAGTAATTAAAATAATGCAACATTTTTATTTAACAGTTTTTAGCATTTTAATGAGTTAAAAAATCTATTTATTAAAAACTTACTAAGACGCAGAGCGGCCGTATCTCTTTGCGACCACAACAAACGGGAGACTCAGCAACAGGCGCGAGTCAAACAAGCGCGGAAAAGGCAGGCTACAGGTGCCAAATGAGTTTCAGTAGAACAACAGGGAACTGTGGCCTGATGAGATATTGTTATATGTCAGTAAAACAAACTTTCCTGTCCTGTCAGCCGTTTTACTGTGCTCACGGCGCAAGCTCTTCAACTGTACGCGATTATGAGGCGCACACTCACTTCATAAATAAAATGCACTAGAAACTACGAGCATACATCGTCAGTTAAGTCACAAAATTACCAAAACAATTAAAGCTCCAAAACTTTGCATGCATGTATGTGCATTACATTTACATCTCTCAAATACATGCAGCCTACTGAAATATTCTGCAATTTGAGATCATAATAGGGCGCAAACCGATAGGCTATGTAATTTTTTTTATTTATAATTTAATGCACAAGTAGGCCAAATGTGAGCACAGCAAAGTTAAATGTACTAGAATATATGCGTTAATTTGTAAAGTACGAAAATGAAAAGAAGATGAAACCATATTTAAAAGCATAAAATAACTCATTTTACATTCTTATATTATTTTCCTTTGTACAGAGCTCAATTTAGGTATGACAAAAGTGCTGCAATTAATTCATTTTGACAACTAATAGAATGTTAAACATTGACTGATAACTTTTTCAGAGTTCACTGATTATATAAAATTCAGTGAAGGTTGACTAGGCTATAGTTATCTGCATGTCTCATCCATGAGTGGGCCTATGCAATGATGGAGCCACTAGCCACTTTTCACTTAAAACTGCCGTTGTAAATTAAAAATAGGCCATCTGTGTAATTCAAGTAGATTCAATGAGTTGAATACTCCTGCTACTTCATACTTCAATACAAAACAATGCTGAACTTTGACCAAAAAAAAAAGATTTTTACATGTTATAATAGAGATTTTATAATGTCTAAATATAAATCCATTAGCAAAACATATGAAATTAACTATATTACAGAGTGGAAATGGTAAAGGAGACAATAAATGATCCTCTGCTGCCATTTAGTATAAATACAGGGCCGTCCTTAAGGGGGTGCAACTGGTGCAGTCGCATTGGGCCCCACACTTGAGGTGGCCCCGCAGCGATGGAGACACTGATCTTGCCATGCATATATATATATATATATATTCAAATTACCTAACTAAAAAGTGAGCAATATTACATGTGTTTGAAAATAAAAATGAATGAAAAAAATGACCATGCTGAATTTTGACAAAAGGATATTTTTAAATGCTATAATTGTGATTTTATAATGTCTAAATATAAATCCATTAGCAAAACATGTGAAAAGAACTATATTACATAGTGGAAATGGTAAATGAGACCATAAATAATCCTCTGCTGTCATCTAGTGGTCATAGTGGGAATCATGACATTCATTTTAATAGTATTTGTTTTCCTACCAGATTAAATCTTGGAAGAAATCTTCAACTTTGCATGGCAAATTTTCGATGAGTTATCTCTATAAGTAAAAATGAAAAAATGCAGATGTTCTTTAAAGTAAATTTTACTTACGGTGTTCTCATTTTATATAAAAATGTGCAAAAATATGAATAACTTTGAGGCAAATTAATAATATATATATATATTGAATTTATACACATAAAATTACAACTAGAGAGCAATATTACATGTGTTTGAAAATAAAAAAATGTGTTCTACTGTCTAGGGTCTGCCATCAGGAGTTAAAGGGGATGTTATGAGACACTTTTCTTTTTCTTTTCTTTTTTTTCTTGTTTTTACTTTTCACTTTTTTCCTTATGGTATTAAAAAGGGGGAAGGGGGTTCAAACCTTTGTCACTTTTTTCACTCCTGATGAGTTTGTATCCTTCCATGCACAAGCTAGTAATGGGCTTTTGGTCATTGACTTGCAGAAAGTTTTCTGCTTTAGTTAAATGTTAGTGGCTACTAGAATTCAGGGGGGCGCCGACACTGATCTTGCATACCCCTCAGCAAATGTGCAGTTGCACCCCTGCACCCTGGCAACCGTGTAGCAACACGCCCTAGAGTTTTGCTTGGGCAAGCACTAGATAGACTTTTGGTAAAGTTTTTCACAGGCTCAAAACGATCTTCATGTAGTGGTAACCAATGAGCTCATGGCAGACATCCTCACTAATGCAAACCAGATGTTGTCTGTGATAGATAGTTCCCTTCCCCCTACTGCTGTAATGTAAACAGCCCTGCCACACCCGTGGAAAAACTGGAGAGCTCCTGGAATTCTTACAGTCAGACGATGCATGTGGTCCTGATCAGTGCGTTTCTGCTCCAGCTCGCAGCCGTTCGGAGAACTAAATGTGCTTCTTTCTGCAAATACACAAATATTAAATATAGCAGGCGGTTCTAGCAGTTCACGTTTGCTGTGTTGACTGTATGGCTCCAATGTTGTGTAGTTTGGAAAAGTTTCTTTTTAAGGAGTTTTTACTGTGAATGTAAATTATGCTGAACTCTGAAAGTGAAAAGTGAAATTATGCTGAAAGTGAAACTCGTGAGTACGGTTACACATGCTTTTTAACTCTTATCTGTCTCATAGTTTTCTACACGTTGTTGCACTCTTTTAACTGTGAATCTTGAGTTGTTTCATGCATTTGCTACTGTGTACATGTAAAAAAGAAACACATTTGATTGAATTCATTTTTTCATCTTAAAGACATTTAAAGGTCTAAAGGATTAGCCTATTCTTAAATGCTTGAGAAGCTAATATAAATTTCCATTTGTGTTATTTCATAATTTGAATGATTTTACTGTTATTTTATTTTATGAACTTTATTTCAGTTAACAAGGCAACATTTCTCATTTTCATTTAGTTTAACTTTGTGTACTAACATAGCTAAAACTAAGACTGTAAATAATAAAAACGATATGAATATTTAAGAAGAACAAAAACTAATAGAAATGACAGAAACAACAAAATTGCAACAACTTAAAATTACATTTAAGCAAAACATTAAAGCGGAATGTATATTAAAATAGTAGGCCTATCTATAGTATCGCTATAATAGTATCTCAACGATACTAAAATAACAATTCAATTCAAGTTTATTTGTATAGCGCTTTTCACGATACAAATTGTTGCAAAGCAGCTTTACAGAAAATTAAGTTTCTACAATATATTTAGTAGTAGCTTGTCAGTGGTGACTATGTCAAATTGATGGCAGAAATGTACGGTAAAATTCGGTTAATGACGTAATATATGAAATAAAATAACACTGGTGTAAAAAATGTATGTAAATGTCATGTAAATGTAAAATGTAATGTCATGTATTTTGAAGCATATTGGGCAAAAACATAGGCTAAAATATTTTATTATTTGCAAACATGCTTTGTGTGTCTGTGCAAGCTGAATGTAAAGTGCTTTGGAAATAAATGTGCTTTTTTCTTTTCTGTTACAGGACAGACATCTATGAAGAGGCTGTAGATGTGTGTCATATTTGGATTAAACATCTGGAAATTGTGAGGCGTTCCTCGCCAGAGGCCGTCACATGTCATGAGCATGGTCAGAGAAAGACTTTGTGTTTCATAGCAGTGTGTGCCTATGTCAGATTCTCTGTTACGTTTCTACAAGCTCAAGGGCTGATATGAATAAAGCAGCGTCGTGGTCGGAGGAGGAGGTCTCGCTCTGGCTGACCGATCAGGGCTTGCAGGATTTCTCAGAATCATTACGAAACTACGACGGACCGGCTTTGTTAAGTCTTACGACGGATGACTTCAAGAGGTCACCTCTCTCCAGAGTCACATCAGACAGTGGTCATCTGCTCCTGGAAAAGATTGAGACTCTTAAGATCGAGCATCATATCGACGTCCACAAGAATGGACAGGCCGATGGGCACATGGTGTTGAATCATAACGGGAATGCTGGGAGTGCCGGAAAGGCTCACCGGAATGGCGTGGTGAATGGCTTCCACAAGGAACTGGTGCAGATTCCCATACCAGAGCCAGCTTCTCCGCGGTTTCCTCCTGAATGGGGAAAGACGGCCGTGGCTCTTGTCTATGCCTTATGCTGCTTCGTCTTGACCACCGTCATTATTTCTGTGGTCCATGAACGTGTGCCTCCTAAGGAGGCATCTCCACCACTCCCTGACAAGTTCTTTGACTTTTTTGACCGAGTGGAGTGGGCTTTCACTATATGCGAGATCAACGGAATGATTCTGATGGTCTTGTGGATTATACAGTTGAGTCTCTTAAAACACAGGTGAGTTTTCTAAGTAGCGCACACTGTGTATGTGAATCATTCACGAATGCTGTTTGTAGATGGTTCTCATTACATAACCTGTAATGTCCCAGGCATATTTTACCCCAAATTCAAAAGAAATAAATAATAGATATTTTGCTTAGTGAGGAGAATTTTTATACTTTGACATCATTTTCATGACAATTAAGCATTTTAGCTTAAATTAACAATAAAGTAATGAGAATATTTTATTGCATTACAGTAATAAGTTGTGCTTAATTGTTTATTTAAATAATATATTATTCATGAAATTCAACAGTAATCAGAAGAAATATCATTTCTATCATTTCTTTTTTGCATTTTAGTAATGAGACAATAAGACAATTACAGTAATGCAAAAAATGTAAATGATATTTTTGTCTGATTTAAAATAATATTTTTGTAACAATTAAGCACAATTTTCACAAAAATATAATTACTGTAATGCAAAAAGTTATATTTTCATATGCTAACTGTTTTATGAATTACATATTATTTAAATAATATAATTTTTGTGACAATTAAGCACAATTTTCACTAAAATTATTATTAATCCAAGAAAATATTATTCTCATTACTGTAATTAAAATAAATAAATAAATACACATTTTGATTATTGTTTTCTGAATGAACTAGTTTAAATAATATTTTCATAATTAAGTACAAATTTCACTTAAATGCTCATTACAATGCAATGAAATAAAAATTATCTTTGTTACTGTAATGCAGAAAATAAATTATATTTTAAATTATATTTAATTAATTTTATATTAATAAAAAATATTTAACTAATATTTTTGTCAATTAAGCACAATTTTAATCATTACCGTAATACGGGACACTGATTCTCATTACTGTAATGCAGTAAAAATTATTTGAATGGTATTTTGTTCTCATAGCTGTAATACGAATAAAATATTATTTAAATGACACTTGAGCATAATTGTCCTTCATATTGTCATTACCATAATGCAAAAACATATTCTCTTTACTGTAATGATTGAAAAAAACAAAAACAAGAATTGCTGTATTTCTTTATTTAATCATCATTGGGAATCATCATGTAAAATGTCTGGATGTCACATTATGGTAATGAGAATTCAAGAGGAAAATGTGCTTGATTGTCGTGACCGTACTTTAACAATTCAAAACCTTAATGAATAGTCCAAGTATTATTTCTTGTGACAAAATGTGACTTGCTTGGACATGTGAGACGCACCCTAGTAGTACTGTGGTTAAAATATTAAACCACCACATCTGCCTTCCACAGATCAATTGTTGGCCGACGCTTCTTCTTCATAGTCGGGACGCTCTACCTCTACAGGTGCATCACCATGTACATTACTACTCTTCCAGTGCCTGGCATGCACTTCAAATGCTCTCCTAAGGTAAATACAACATAATCTCACTCTCCTTTCCCATTCTCATATTACTTGTTTACTTTTTAACATTGTTAAACCTTATAATCAGCACAAATAACATTGTTAAGCAGGCAGGCTGGTTGGCCAGTTAAAGGAATAGTTCACCCAAAATATTCTAGATAGACTCCCTTTAAATCTTTAAAAATAATGAAAAAGTATCATACAGACTTTATGGATGATGTATTGCATATTTTCTATGAATTAAATTTTCATCCCAGAACCTTTATTCCGGTTTATTCTGTCTCACAGGATAGGTTAGGTGACCATCTATGTTTTGAACAGTTGATGTAAAGTATTCGTGACTGTTCTATAAATGACCTCAGAGCAGAGGTCACAAAGGGACATATTTCACGTTGCACCGAGAATCCGTTCATGGAAAATGTGAAGTGTGCTATTTTCAACTGTTTTCCCCGTCCATATGCTCTGGCAAACCACTTATATTGAGGATCGGGATAGTGTCGGAAAGAAGTTGACAGGACGTTTTTGTACTTAATTTTTATTCACATTACTTTTATGGGATTCATATAGAAATGTAGGTTTTTAGAAAAAGCTTAAGCATGGAGGTCCAGTCCTAAACTTAACACTCAGTAAGGAGTAAGCAGATTGTGATTTTTTAAAATATATTACTTAAAGCTGCAGTCCGTAAATTTTTTTGGTTAAAAATGATCCGAAATCAATATTTGAGCAAGTACATAACCAGCCAGTGTTCAAAACTATCGCCTTACTTTAGCCCGATTCACAGTGGTTAGCTTATAATAATGTTTTCTTATTTGAGTGGTATGGGTAGGTTTTCGCGGGAAATTCGAGCATGCTGCTGCGTCATTACTGTAAACAGAAAGAAGTTGTCCCGGCTACTAGGCTATCGCATGTGAGGATCCTGCGGCTGGCCGATCGTTTATAGCCTTTTCTCACAGCAGCTGGAATAATTAAATGTATCATTCTGATGGTGGATTGTAATCCATAAAGGATTATGTGTTTATGAAACACATGTGAATGAAATTAAATTATTTTCCAGTTATAAATGTGCTTCTGATTACAGATAGCCTGGGATTACAAAGATTTGTATTTTAAAGAAGAGATGGCGACAAAGAGGCAAAACTTGCGGACTGCAGCTTTAAACTATATTTTTATGACACTTAAGCACAATTTCACTAAAATGATCATTAATCCAACAAAATATTATTCTCATGTAATGCAAAGAATTAAAAGGATATTTTCTTATGCTTACTGATTTTATGAATAAAATATTAAGTAATACTTTCATGACAATTAAGCACAATTTTCACTTAAATGATCATTACCGCAATGAAATAAAATATTGTTTTTGTTACTGTAATGCAATATTTAAAAGGTATTTTGTTCATATTACTTTTATATGAATAGAAAGTTATTTAAATAATATTTTAATGTCAATTAAGCACTATTTTCACTTAAATGATCATTACCGTCATGCAAGGCAATGTTATTCTCATTACTGTAAGACATGAGAAAATTATTTGAATGATGCTTTGTTCTCTTTGCTTTAATATGAATAAAATATAATTGAAATAATATTTTTAG
This sequence comes from Sinocyclocheilus anshuiensis, assembly GCF_001515605.1. NCBI lineage: Eukaryota > Metazoa > Chordata > Actinopteri > Cypriniformes > Cyprinidae > Sinocyclocheilus > Sinocyclocheilus anshuiensis. Next base: position 74,583 of record NW_015544159.1, read on the forward strand.
GGTCGTGAATATGCCTGGAAAGTTGCGTACGAAAATTATTTTTATGATTGTGATGTTAGCGAGTCAGTTTGATCTGCAAATTTCATGGATTAAGACAGACCCCCCCCCCAAAAAAAAACTTCCCACTTAGGTTTTAAGTTTTAGATTTATGCTTTTACATGAAATGTACACTGTGTTGACAGAATACATTTGTATCAGTTTGTACATGTGAATTTTGCCGGGAATCAAACATTTAAATATTTAAAATATGAATTCACATTTTTGTGGAAAACAAATGTTAAAAAAATAGTTGTTATTCAGTTTTAAAAATCAGACTAGTCTAATCAGACTACTAATTTTATTTTATTTTTTGAAGTATTATTGTCAGTTAACAATTTATGTATGCACTTTCCACAACGCCTCAGGTTGTTGAAACTTTGCAGTCATGTTCACGACCCTAAATGATAAATAGTCATGTGATTTCAAGAAAACATCCTAGGTTAACCTGTGTTAGTTACTCAAAATTAAATCAAAATTGTGTGGCAATTAATATAAGGGTTAATATAAGGGTCAAATAAGGGTTAAATAAGAAAACAATGTAAGTAAGTGTCAGAAAATGGCAAATAGTGAAATCTATGGAAATTTGCTATTTTCTTCATAGAAATGAATAGGGAACTATTTTCCCCATCAGTGGGCCTCTTTCCAGACTATATGAATCCTAAGTCTGCATGTACCGGAAAATTAGCAATATTATTGTGAAATGAAAGGATTTTTTTTTTAGAGTGTAACTCCTCTAGTGTTGCCATGCTGACAGTCCACTGGTGTGACTCGTTGTGGCTGGTGAACACACAGCCTTAAAGGCAGGAAATCCACACCACGGGACCTGCAGGAAACACTTATCAAGCCCAGCAACTCTTTGACTCTTGTTAGAACCTGTTTTCCTGTTGTATGCAGTTGCTGAAAGCCAGACAAAAACACCAAGAGCTTTGTTTATTAGGAGCCGGTGTTTGCTTTTATGTCAGGTCTCAAAGGGGTTATTTGTTCATTTAAGCTCTCGACATGAACACATGCTGAGTTTGTAGAAACAAAATAGGACAAGCAGTGTATGGAAATTGGTTTTAAGGAATTATGGAAGAATGTCATGGTGCTAATGCTTGTTTGTTGTTTCTGGCAGCTGTATGGTGACTGGGAATCTCAGATGCGGCGGGTGATGAAAATGATCGCAGGAGTAGGTCTGACCATCACAGTCTCTCGTGTTTGCTTTTATGTCAGGTCTCAAAGGGGTTATTTGTTCATTTAAGCTCTCGACATGAACACATGCTGAGTTTGTAGAAACAAAATAGGACAAGCAGTGTATGGAAATTGGTTTTAAGGAATTATGGAAGAATGTCATGGTGCTAATGCTTGTTTGTTGTTTCTGGCAGCTGTATGGTGACTGGGAATCTCAGATGCGGCGGGTGATGAAAATGATTGCAGGAGGAGGTCTGACCATCACAGGCTCTCATAACATGTGTGGAGACTACTTGTACAGCGGCCACACAGTCATGCTCACCCTCACTTATCTCTTCATGAAGGAGTGTGAGTAACTCTGCTGTGAGGAGAGATTGAAACGACACCGTCCTCTAGTGGACAGTTGAAACACAAGTTTTGATTATACAGCTGTATCAAAAAGTATTTGGATATTATGATGCTTTAAAAGTGTAGGAATTGTATTGCCTTAGATGATTATGATTGTTCAATTCCTGGCTCTGTTTGGATCAGATGGAACATAAGCTTAAAGTAGTAATGCAATATTTATCAACCAAAACTATATTTTATATGATCAATATTTTCTAAAAAATGAGTGATTATGCATATATATATATATATATATATATAGTTACTGTTTTATTACCATGTTATTACTACATTTGCACCCTTTTTATTTCAAACTAATTGAAATGTATACATTTTACATGAAATACAGGAAACGCACTCTGATGCAAGAATATTATTTTAATACTCAGGAAATTTTTATTAGAATATATCGTGTGAAATTTATAAGAACATATGATTTGAGAATTTAAATTGAGAATCCATTACAATCGATGGATTTTAATTTCTTTGAACTTATATACTGTATATATCATGATAGTCAAAAATATGAATTCAAAATAGTCTACATTTATGAAACCTACATATTCCTTCTAACAAAACTCTATAAATATTACTCTAGAATGTTTGCAGACCAAATAGATTCATTATACTTGCATGAAGTTTCACTTTATCAATGGTTCACTAGGGGTCAGTGGATCACTATGGGTTAATGTTCATGTTTATTAACAATATTCAGTCCTAAACGTATGTGAGATATGGAAAAGAGGTTAAATATATTTTATTAAGTATTATATTAATAGGTATTTTTGAGACGCAGAAAGCCTCAGTTGATACCTGGGTCAAAATGGACCCAAACCAAATGGTGTATCTTTTTTTTTTTTTTATGTATATCTCTATTTTAAATATAAAATCTTATTTTTGAAAGTTCTAAAAGTTAGACTCATTTTGCAAAGTTTAGTTCCTGTGCTAAAAAATAATCATTGGTAACACTTTATTTTAAGGTGTCCTTGTTACACGTTACATGTACTTACTATTATAATAACAATTAATTATGCATAATTACATGCAAGTAACCCTAAGCCAAACTCTAACCATATAGTAAGTACATGTAGTTAATTAATATTATTCCGTACTTAAATGTATAATTACACTGTAACAAGGACACCTTAAAATAAAGTGTAACCTAATAATTTTATGCTTTATTTATCACTTCCATTTCTCTTCTGTATCTACACCTATAGTTGTTCACTCTTTTAAGACATAACAGCATTGACAGTTTGGGCAGAAATGTGCTGAAATGCTCAATGCAAAAAAATCTTATTGGTCCTCAAAATACCTCTTGAGTCGACTTTATGCAAGTTTTGCTTGCTGTCAGTAGATTTTTGCCATATTTCATTAGTTTTCTATTTGGTAGACTCAAACTGCTGTTTTTTTCTTGCATTAGCCTTGAAGCAAATAGTCTATAATCTTATGTTCTACATTATAAGAGCCCTGATTTCCTTGCTCCTCACAGATTCTCCTAGACGGTTCTGGTGGTACCACTGGGGCTGTTGGGCTCTGTCTGCAATAGGATTGTTTTGCATCCTTCTTGCTCATGACCACTACACGATTGATGTCGTCGTGGCCTACTTCATCACCACACGTCTCTTCTGGTGGTATCACACAATGGCCAACCAACAAGTACGTCTGTTTGTTTTGGCACAGCACACATACCACAATTTCCGTTCAGAGCTCTGTGTCAACTTGTTTTATTTTAACCTTCTTCATCTGCATCTTTTCTAGGTGCTCAAAGAGACATCCCAGACCAACTTTGTCACCCATGTATGGTGGTACCGATTTTTCCGGTACCTGGAAAACAATGTTCCCGCCGTTGTCCCCCGCAGCTACCAGAAGCCCTTCTCGTGGCGATCGCTGCATTGGGGCCATGTGAAGTACACACGGATAGACTCGGATTGACTAACGTGCAAATGCTCCATTTGGATGTTGGTCTCCAAAACATGTGCCCAAAGTGCCAGAACTAGCCTGATCCCTTTAACTAACAAAACCAGTCATCCAAAGCATCTCATTCCTCTGTGACCTCACAGGATTGGTTTTGGATGTAAAATTTAGCACATATGGGGCTGAGAACAATATGGCTGTAGGAGGAACCATTGTCAGTGATTTTCTTCTCTCTAATTGTGTTATTGGGCTTGTGTTGGCCTGTAGCATCATCTTGCATTGCACCAACAAAATTCACAAAAAACGAGCCAGCAAACTAAAAGTTATTTATTTTCCAGAATAACATGACAATTTTGTGACAAGTTTTTCTAGTCATCCGCTAAATAACGCGTGCTGTCAGAGAAGGTTAATATGAATATAATTTTTCTTTTTTTGAACTAATTCTTTACGTCGAGAGCTACAGATGTTTATCGTTTGGATAATCTAATGCTCCTCAGTGCCTTAATAGCTCAGAGCGAACAGTGTTCGGCGGTCAACTGTAATAATGTATTTATGTTCATTCGAAGAGAATTTCAGTGTTTTGGACTTCATATTCGGGGTAGTCGTGCTGTAACTACCCGTTGCGAATTCATGTACCACATATGCTTGAAACAGAACTCACCTCGTTGCTCGAATGTAACAACTGTACTGTTTGTTCTGAAAGTGTATTTTCACGACAGTGTCAGTAATGCTAATTCCTTTGTCCATAACCATTTCTCTGATGTTGTTTTCGGAATGTATTTATTTCTGTTTTTGTGCGTTATATTTAGTATTTGTCTCTGGAATCGTTTTTTGGCACGTTGTTTGTCTGTCGGACAGCTGGTGCTTTATGGCTCTGACTGAATGTTCTGGGTTTGACTGACAAGACGATGTGAACCGATCCATCCTTTCCACGAGCCAGAACAGATGATCTGTCCCATTGACCATCCAATGCAACAAGCTGCTATATTGTGATTTAATAGTAGGAGGTGTTCGTCCATTGACAAACAAATAAATGACAAAATATTAGCACAAAACAGCTTTGCTTGATTATATTTACATTTAGTCATTTAGCAGACGCTTTTATCCAAAGCCACTTACAAATGAGGACAATAGAAGCAATCAAAACCAGCAAAAGTTCTGTGACAAGTCTCGTTTAGCCTAAAGGTATTTTTTATAATAAATAAAAAGAAAACAAGAAGATAGAATAGAGAATGCTAGTGTTAGTAGTAAGAATAGAAATAGAATAGAGAGTGCTAGAGTTAGAGGGTCAAATGTAGATGGAAGAGATGTGCTTTAGTAGTTTCTTGAAGTTGGCTAAGGACTCAGCTACTCAGATTGAGTTGGGCAGGTCATTCCAGCAGGAGGGAACAGTTAATGTAAAAGTCAGTGAAAGTGATTTTGTGCCTCTTTGGGGTGGCACTATAATGTGCTGTTCGCCGTTGATTATTTGATGTATTTTGAAGTTACAGTATAGACAGTCTAAATTATTAATATTTGTCATGATCTTAAAGGGGTCATATGATGTTGCTAAAAAGAACATTATTTTGTGTATTTGGTGTAATGAAATGTGTTTATGCGGTTTAAGGTTAAAAAAACATTATTTTCAACATACTGTACATTATTGTTTCTCCTCTATGCCCCGCCTTTCTGAAACGCGTCGATTTTTACAAAGCTCATCGCTCTGAAAAGCGAGGTGTGCTGTGATTGGCCAGCTATCCAGTGCGTTGTGATTGGTCGAATACCTCAAGCGTGTGACGGAAATGTTACGCCCCTACCATACTGTGATGATGCCCTGTCTGGCCTT
>NW_015544159.1:79954-103594 GCF_001515605.1 Sinocyclocheilus anshuiensis
AAAAGCCCTTTAAAATTAAATATGAACAGTTTGGATTAAATAAAAGTACAGTCAAATTGTATCTCCTGTATAGACGTTACTGTACAATGTTAGATCTAATAACAGCTTACAGTGAGTGAACAATATATTTGTTAAAACATTCATTAATGTTTGTGAATGTTATTTAATACAAACACTTGATCATTCATGTTTGTTCATTGTGCATTAAATAATTTTAACAGATTGAACTAAAACTTACTTGCAGTCTGTGAGTCAGAACAGCCGGCATTGTAAGTTCAGGAAACAGTCCTCCGTTAAATGCGCTGTAAATTAAATGCGCTCTGGAACAGTGTTGTAAATAACTTAACCACTGATTTCTAGTCGTGTCCTCTTTTGGAAGGCCAAACAAAGCGGAGGCCGGATGCCTAGAGTGAGCGGCGAGCGGTGGCGGGCGGGCTTGAGAACGGTGCGGCCAGCGGATTCAACGAAGGAGCGGCCGGCGGGCTTGCGGCAACCACATGTGACGACCCCGGGCTGGACTCCGCTTCGTCCACGGTGAAAGCCAATCCGGTGATCCACAGCGCAAAGTTGATGTATTTCCTCAGCGACCAGCACGGATCAGCTCCAGGCATGAGGAAGCAGATATCGTCCTCTTTTGGAAGGCCAAACAAAGTAGTTTCGCTTTCACAATGAAGCACACAGCGTCTTTACGACATGGCGGTGGCGGCAACAACAATACTACAGCGAGAATAAAAGTTACGCCTTCTTACTTTGCGTGAACATTTGGGCGGCGTTATGCAAATCTTCCCACATAGCGCCACAAGTGTAAGCTAAGGCTTTGGGCTTAAATATGAATATTAATGTGTGTATACCCTACTAAATGGGTATAATGAATGGATAAAGAGCAAAAGATTGATAGATGCAAGTGACTGAGTTGGATGTTACTATGGACTTTATCTTATGGAAAGATTAACTGAAGTTTCCTGGAAGTAATTAGGTAAACCTTATTCTAGATTCAACAAATCGAGAGATTATTTGTTATTAACTAACATCAGCTATATAAAATCTAATGCAAATTAGATAATCATATACTGACAATACACACTAATCCAACGGTCTCTTGGGAAGAGGTTTGGAAAGAGTGATATTTACGTTCTGCCTGGTCATGTCTGAGCAGTGATGTCTTCCACTTGTTGATCTGAGCCACGTTGCAGTGGGAAGAAAGGAGTTGAACCCGTTTCACAGTCTAGATCACGAAGCACTGGTGAACGATGAACTCCTGAGCACCGAGAAGGTCCTTGGTCTGGAAACACACAAACGGAGGAGCCTTGAAGGTGAGTGTTCTGAAGTCTGTGCAGAAGATCCAGGCAAACTGGAACACGCAGAGAGAGGATCACCGACGAGACGATTCTGATGTTGGTAGAGAAGATCCTGGCAGTCTGGAAAACGCAAAGAGAGGATCACTGAAGAGAAGGTTCTGAAGTTGTGGCAGAAGATGGGGGGCACTAAGCTTGTGGTCGTTGTTGCTGATGCGGTTTCCAAACTCTCCAAATGTGCTTCTTTCAGAACATCTTTGATTCTCCTTGGAATACTTTAGCGTAGCAGCTTAGCAACATAGAGAGAGATGACTCTTTCTTTGTCTTTGAGAGAACCTTTTAATCTTTCCCGAGAAGGAGGGATTTGCACGTTGGCGCCTTTCAGATCCAGCGTTTTGATTGGCCGAAGCTGTCGGAGGTGGTCATGGTATGGCCCCTCTCTGGCCTGAGGTCTATTTGCATAGCTTAAAGCCCACGTTTAGAACAATGTCTTTTGGAATTGGCACATTCCAAACCAATTCCAGATGAACCTACACATTGTGCTGAAAATATGAAGATCAAACATCAATGGGTAATGCTGAACTTTGACCCATGCATATACTGTATATACTTTAATAGGTAAGGTTGCATACATTGTTGTATTACAAACAACACTCATTAAGTATATACAGTTCTGTAAATGGATATGAATAAGGTTTAATCGATTTTGTGTCTATTTTGTGTGAATGCATGTGAAGATCTGTTCTTCCTTTGGCCACATGGCAAAACTTATTTCTGGATGAATTTAGTTCCTGAGAGAGGGTTACTGTATGGTAATGTTACCCCCTCTCCATAAGAGGTAGTGTTGTTTATCTTAAGGTAAAAGTCATCCTTTGTTGTCCATAAAAGCCTGATCACATCAAAATGAACTTTCTACACGATAGTTTGCCATCTTGTCTGCTGTTCATTACAACACTTTATTTTAAGCTGTCTTTGTTACAGTGTAATTATACATTTACGTACTGAGTAATCACTGTAAAAAATGCCTGTGAATTTAACGGTAAAAGACTGTAAAAATGCTACAGTAAAAACCTGTTAAATAGTTAACAGTAAATTCCCCTACTATATGGGGTGAAAGACTGTATTAGATATTACATGTAATTTTACGGTAGAATACCATTTTTGGAAGTGAAAAAAAGACTGTATAATTTACAGTGAATAACTGTAAATTTACATTCACAGAATTCCCTGCGTTACATTTCAAATTTGATGTTTTTTTGTTGTTGTTGAAATAACTATGTTGTTTCTTAGTTTTTTTCTTATCAGTTTTGTATATTAGGGTTGTGTGTTACACCTAATGTTGTTAAATTAATGTTTATTGCATTATTTGAGTTACAATGATGGTGTTTAGTGTTTGTGTGAATGACACTGTGCACCTTCTATATATGTTAGTATTTAAAAGTTGCTTGTGATGGGCTTTGGTTCATCATGTGACTTTCTTAACACCACCTGCTTTTGGTGGTTATCAGTGTATTACAAAGGTACAAAACAGATTTCAGTGCTTCAATAGGTTAGTATATTAATATTATTTCAGTTAATGAAATTATGGTATTTAATTGTAAATTTAAGTTAAAACCGTAAAACCTAAAATGGTGCTACTGTATTTTTATGGTAAAATTCCGGCAACCACAGCTGCCGTTTTTTTTTTACCGTAAATTTTACGGATTTTTTTTTACAGTTTAACATATACCTGTACATTCTTTAGGGTTAGATTTAGGGTTTGGTTTAGAGTTAATTGCATGTAGAATTTATTGCTATAGTAAGTGGTGTTGGGGTAACGCATTACAAGGTGACGTGAGTTACATAATCAGATTACTTGAAATAACTAGTAAAGTAATGCACTACTTTTTAATTTACAAGAAAATATGTGAGTAGACTAAACGTGAACATGCATTTACTCATCTCACTTGCACTAAAACACATTCAGTGTTCCTCAAAATTAACACAAACAGAGAAAAGCAAACTCAGAATATGATGCAAACTTGCAATAATTAAATGTTACCGCAAAAATCCTTTATGTATTTAATCCCATTTTATTAACCAATGTCTTTGCTGCTGACCTTTCTTCTCTTGCGTCCTATTCTTCATGCAATCCAGAATGGCAGCGCAGCTGAAAGGTTTGTTTGAGCTTTTTGAATTTATGTTTCACTTACATTTCACTTTTGGTGTAAAAGGGCTTTTACATTTGCCAAAAACAGAACTTTTTTATATTAAAAACAAACAAGCAACCTCAATGCCAGATGAGAAAAAGTAATGCAAAAATAACTACATAAAAAGTAACTGCATAACACAATTAGTTACTTTTTTAGAGAGTAATGCAATATCGTAATGCATTACTTTTAAAAGTAACTTTCCCCAACACTGGTAGTACTGTAAGTATATGTAACCAGGGCACTGTGAAATAAAGTGTTACTATATTTTCTGAATATAAAACACTCAAAAATCAAACTTAACCCATTTGTGCCCAAATTTTCCTGAATGGTTACATGCATATAGTCATGTTAATTGTGTCCTATGTGAACATATTCTGTATTTATTTTCCACAGGTTTTTTTTCTTTTTTCTTGAAAATCGTATATTAAATGTGCAGCAACTATAGTTGCCGATGGGCAAATATGTTGTATGCACCACTTCAATGTCAAATTTGAATAGGAGGAGAGCTTTTGGCATCTAACTCAAAATAACTGCTTTCAACAGATCAATCTTTATTCATAAACAAATTTATCATGCATAAAAGTCGAAGAACATTCGATGCAAACCCAAAAACATTTGCTTCTATCTTATAATCTCTTGAATATGATAACACAACAAATCCGTTTGTCTTAAAGCGGTGGAACATAGTGCAGAACAAAGTGCAGCCATTAAGTTGCCCCAACAGGGTATTGTGTATCAAAAAGTTAAATGAAAATAAATAAATCAAAATAAATGGAATGAAGAAAATATTACATCTATATAATAAAAAAAGGTATACCTGAAAGAAAATTGCACATTTAACTTAACTTTCCCTTACGTACGCAGTTTTAGTATAAGTAGCCTGAGTTCTGCAGTGAAGGTACAAGTAGTTTTATAAATTTACATACACATATTTTCATACTATACTTTATGTAAATATATAAAATATCACATTTTAAGAATAGGCACATATCGATTAGGTCAAATGGATTAACCCTGACAAAAGTCCTTGATATTCATGAAATTAATGATATTCTTTTGAAAATATATGATTATCCTCAATATTTTGCCCCTTACATGTCATAAAAGGAGAAAAAGATAATCTACAGCATAATGCGTTAGCTCTTTATCTTCCCATTCTTCCTTTTGTGTGACTGACGGAAGTCTGTAAACTGCTGCTGTCACTTGAAAACTGCAAATTCCCATGTACCCCCATGGCAAAAGCAGACTCAGAAGTGGGGCAGTAGAGCTGTGGAAAGATTGCTCTCTCATCTCCTCCTTTTGACAGATGTATTCCCTATCAAATTAAGGTCTACTGTACAGTAGAGATGTCAGTTAAAGAGTTAAGCTATGTTTTAGGTGGGATATTATGAAAGCAAAAAGCACTAAACAAGACCAATGACCTTGATTTATTAACCTATTAACACAGTATACCCCATTTCCCCATGATATGTACTTACGAGTAATCAGTTGCCGCTTGGACTTTAGGATTAAGCATACAAAAAAACTATAGATCTCCTGGAAGATTTGTTTTGTTTGGATGATTCTAGAGACCTTCATGATTATGTAGATATATATATGTCAACAAAAAATACTTAATAGTAACATGAAAATTACATTTCTTTGGGAGGGTTTGCCTTCGCCATGCTTCCTGGAAGTAGGGGTAGGAAGTTGACCGCCTCATGTGACAGGAAGGAAGTGAATTCCTTTTTTTTTTTTTCGAATGAAGAAAATATTACATCTGTATAATAAAAAAGGTATACCTGAAAGAAAATTACGCATTTTTTTAGGCCCATAGTATTCAATGGCTGACTTTAGTAGGTGATTTCATATAATAATGTAAATGTAAACTCATTACTTGTCTGAATTTCAACATTGTAATGGAATCATAAGCTACTAGTCATAAAAAGAATTAGGGTCCTTGACCAATTAGAATGAAACACATCCAAACTGGATAAAGGGGCCTCAATATTTTGCCCCTTACATGTCATAAAAGGAGAAAAAGATAATCTACAGCATAATGCGTTAGCTCTTTATCTTCCCATTCTTCCTTTTGTGTGACTGACGGAAGTCTGTAAACTGCTGCTGTCACTTGAAAACTGCAAATTCCCATGTACCCCCATGGCAAAAGCAGACACAGAAGTGGGGCAGTAGAGCTGTGGAAAGATTGCTCTCTCATCTCCTCCTTTTGACAGATTTATTCCCTATCAAATTAAGGTCTACTGTACAGTAGAGATGACAGTTAAAGGGTTAAGTTATGTTTTAGGTGGGATATTTTGAAAGCAAAAAGCAGAAAACAAGACCAATAACCTTGATTTATTAACCTATTAACATAGTATACCCCATTTCCCCATGATATGTACTTACGAGTAATCAGTTGCCGCTTGGACTTTAGGATTAAGCATACAAAAAAACTATAGATCTCCTGGAAGATTTGTTTTGTTTGGATGATTCTAGAGACCTTCATGATTATGTAGATATATATATGTCAACAAAAAATACTTAATAGTAACATGAAAATTACATTTCTTTGGGAGGGTTTGCCTTCGCCATGCTTCCTGGAAGTAGGGGTAGGAAGTTGACAGCCTCATGTGACAGGAAGGAAGTGAATACCTTTTTTTTTTTTTCTTGAAATCCTTTATTTGGTTGTTTGCTTGCATGTCATTGAGAAATAAAACATGGATAACATCTAGAAAAATACTTACAAAAGGAAAATGACAAATATAAACTGCGGCAACTGTGGGCTTAAATGGGTTAATGGCCAAAAAAAAAAAAAACCTTAAAAACCTAATGACCAATAATCAATTTATTTATTCACCAATGTATTTATAATTCAGATACTTGTATTTGACATTTGACAAATGTTAATATTGGACCCCAGGCATATACAGGTTTTACACAGGACAAGAAGGGTATTTCAGTTATAGATATTACCCATAGCACAATATACATTTTATTTGTTTTATTTGCTGCATCGACCAGGACCTCTCAGATTTTTGCATTTTATAGTTTGGAATAAATCGAAGAATTCAGAAAATTCGAAATCGAAAAAATGCAGGATATTTTTTTTATATAGTACTGTACTGAATAAGGTGTTTTACATAAAGATCTATACATATAGTCCAAAAAACAATTTAAAATTTATACAAGTGAACCGGTTCAAAAGGGTACATACTCTTGAATCTTAATGTGTTTTTAAAAAAAATCCATAGAAAAACAAAATGTCCTGGCAGAAAATTACCAGTACACCTTCTGTTAAATTTATGGACATTTCCTACAATGCAATGCGTAATTCAAAATACAGGTGAAACATATTTAAATAATACAGAAAATTCCTTCATATTAACACAGTACATTGGGCCATATTTTTATGGATTTTATGGATGGAAATGAGCATTATGTCAAAAAATTATTATTATTTTTTTTTTGTTGTTGTTGTACAGCAAGGATGCATTAAATTGATCAAAAGTGACCTACTGTAAAAGTAAACTACTTTTACATTATTACTTTTTTTCCCAGATAAATGTTGTTCTTGTGAGCTCTGTATTCATCAATGAATCCTGAAAATATGTATGAATGTTTCCACAAAAATATTAATTGACATTGATAATAAGAAGAATAGCTACCTAAGCACCAAATCAGCATATTAGAATGATTTCTGAAGGATCATGTGACACTGAAGACTGGAGTAATGAAGCTGAAAATTCAGCTTTGCATCACAGGAATAAATTACATTTTAGAATATATTAAAATAGAAAACTATTATTTAAAATGGGAAAATATTTCACAATATTACTATTTTAACTGAATTTTTGATCAAATAAATCCAGCCTTGGTAAGACTTCTTTCAAAAACATAATTTAAAGTGTAGTGTTACCACATTTCGCAACATAGAAATATGGATTTATGTTTCATACTTTGCACACTTGCTCTTTGTTCTGTGTTTAAGTGTCGGTGTTCTCAATGCTCAATGTTCTGAGTTGTTTAGTGTTTATATGTGTTTATATTTTGCATTACAAGCATGTTCTCTGTGTGTGTGTGTGTTTCAGTGAAGGGTGATGGCGCGGAAGACGTTCTGGAGACGTTCTGGAGATCTCACTCATAGTTCTCTTCCTTTTGATGACAGCAGTCTCAGAGGGGCTAATAACAGTCCTGGCCCTCAAATTGGATTCAGAAAAACATAATCATATGTTTTAAGTAATTCCGAACTGTACACATGGTTTAATTACAAGAAAATGATAGATCATAGACCAAAATGTATTTTTCTTAAGCAATAATTTTTGTCCTTATGCATTCTAACACCTAGGAAAAAGTTTTGCTGATTTCATATATTTAATATTGAGAAATATTTTTTATTATCTGTGCACCAGAAGAAGCGACTCCAGAGGAACTGAGCCCATCAGTGAATCCTCCAGAGAACCCTTATCTGATCGGTGTGGGTCGAGCAGACTGTACCGGGCCTGTGGCCGATCTGCCTATGGCCAGCTTTATTTCTCTCAATCATTTTCTGTTCAGTTCATTTCTTAGACTTTGATCATTTGACTTTACTCTGAAACTATTGCCAGCTGTTCAGTGTGATTAATGGTGAGGCTTTAGTTGGAAGTTATTATTCCAGTTGTTAGTTGTTATTCATCAGTTGTTAAGAGACTGATAATGTTTATGACTGTGCATTGATCAGATGGGATGATAAAGGACAGATATCGATGTCAAAGGCCTTTAAGATTCTTGTGAATCCTGATTTAGTTTTTTTGTTTGTGGAAAAGATGGGGTACGCCAGTACTGAGCAGACAGTGAGAGGGATCCACACACGTCTGTTCAGCAGAGCCTTCATCGTGGATGATGGCAGTAAAAGAGTGGTGTTCATCACTGCAGACATCGGCATGGTCTCTCAGAGACTAAGGCTAGAGGTAGCACACACACTATTCTGGGTTTCTTCGTCTGTAGTCATGGGAAAAGTTTACATAAAGCACTTCTCTTATAATAGCATGTGGGCCATTGACAATGGTCATAATAGAAATTCTGAATATTTAATACTAGATTGTTATTAAAAGCTCTTTAAGTCTTTAAGTAGTTTGTCACAATATATATATACATACGTACGTGGATTGGAATATATACACACACATTGTCAATGACCTGGTGTAGGAAAATAGCTAGTAAATACAATAGGACGAATACAAAGGGCACGTTGAATTATATATATATATATATAAACTCTTTAAGTAGTTTTTTTTTTCTCTTCTTTTTTATAAGTTGACAATTTTCAAGACTTTTTTTTTTTTTTGAGTAACCCTGAGAAAAATCATGATATTCCTGCAAAAAAAGCTTTTAAAAATATAACTTTTTATTGTTATTATTATTTTGTATTATTGTTACACCACATGACATTTTTTGGAATGATTCAATCAAATTTTTTGTACAGAACTGTATAAACTGTAGAATTAAAAAAATAAAATCATTAGAAACTAAAATTAATACAAGGATTTTGCATATCTAAAAATCTGACTGAGATTTTCTCCTTATGATCATTTCTGGCATCTCTTTACTTGTTAGTGACTATATTTGCATATAGACCAATAATGTGTTTATTTCCAATAATCAGAGTACAGACTTAACCACAGAAGGATGCTCACATGCCCGTTTATTGCAATTTTATTGCAATTGTGAAGATTATGAGATTAATCGCATCAATTTGATCGTATTGTGTTTGAATGAATGAATGAATGAATGAATGAATGAGGCATTTATATAGCACTTTATTGTGTATTGCTGTACACCCAAAGGTAACGTTTAATTGCAATATTGCCCAAATTTCATTAGAATTGCATTATGAGGGTGTATTTAAACGTCATTGTCCCAAACCATTTTATGTTCTGCACGAGCACATTTCCAGTACACCCTCTTTATGATCATCAGTAAAGTCTACAAGCCATCGTCAGTGGAATAGTCAAGGTATGCTTTACTGGCCAACTCTCATTTGAAATGCATTTCTGATATGTTAACATATAAATGTGTACCCTTTGGATTAGTTCATGTAAATGCCTTCAGCATGTCATTGATAATGTTTTCTACTCTCTGTATCAGAGCATTGATATAGCTCACAGGAATTTGAGACCTGGACGCATTTTCATAAATAAAGGACAACTAGTTGATACATTCATACATGAACAACCCTGAGGAGGAGAGAAACAGGTTTGTTTGTTTGCTGATGTGCTCATATTGATCCAGCTGTATTGTAAAGGAACTCAAATCTCACCAGTGGCAGAAATCAGCTTTAATTATTAAAGGGATATTTTGCGCAAAAATTTAAATGCTGTCATCATTTACTCACCCTCATGTTTCTTTCGTCTGTGGAACACAAAAGTATATTTTGGAAGAATGTCTGTAACATTCAAACTGTTTCGGGTCCTACTGACTTCCATTATAATTATGATTAATTATGATTCCAGTTAATACAAAAGATAGTTGTCACACAACAGTCTTTATTTCAGTGACTACAATAAGATTTAGAGTCAGAAATCAAATTACACAAATGCTTGTTTAAATTGTTTGTAAGTATAAATCTGTCTTCCAATCTAAAAGTTGGAAGTTGCCCCAGGTTGGGGCAAGTTGTCACTTTTTTTTTTTTACCCAAACTATGCTTTCATATTGTTGTATGTACACTCTAAAAAATGCTGGGTTATTTCAACCCAACTTTGGGTCAAATTTGGACTAACCCAACTTTTGGGTTAAAAATTTAATGTAAAAATTTAACCCAACAGTTGGGCTAGTCCATATTTGACCCAAAGTTGGGTTGAAACAACCCAGCATTTTTTAGAGTGTAACATTTAAATTTTGCGGTTTTATTAAGTGTTTTACATCTCATAATTGTGTTACAGTAAAACGTGATGACAGCTAGCCACAGTCTCTCCTAATGGTTTAATTGATATGTTTGTGTTAAAAACACTTAATATTAGTTACACATTAAACAACACTCATGTAACAGCTGTAAGTTACTACAGGTTAATTTCTGACTCTGTTTCCAACCCAGATATGAATTCAATACAGACAAGCAGATTGTCATCATGAAATTCACAGATATGGACAGGGATGGTATGGGCTTGTTCAGGTATAAAACACCTTTTACTTCAAAGAATTATAAGTTTCAGTGCAAACAGAATAATATCTTAGGGATTTATTGGCTATGTATCTGCCCTCAGCTGGTTTGCTGTACATCCCGTCAGTATGAATGACACCAATCGCATGGTGAGCTCGGACAACCTCGGCTACTCCTCCTATGCCTTCGAGCAAGAGAAAAACATTGGCTTTCTACCCGGTGAGGTAAAAGGTCAACCTTTTAATTAGAGCCTTTTCCCTCTGAGCCCCATCATCAAGGTTAATTAATTGTCTTTATTAGTTGTAATCTACTTGAAGAGTTCACAAGGACATTTTGCCGTTCAATATAGTCAATAGTTCTCCTGAGAATGCTCTAAACACGGAGGAAGCTTATTGAAGATGGTTAATTAATGTTGTTATTATGCAAGATCTCTTTGCCCTATAAATTAAACAGAAGATAAAATTTCTGTTGCTTATGTCGGCAGTTATTTTTAATAGGCTTTTTGACTCGGGGACTACAGTATGAAAAGCTCAGAAGTAATGCATCACGGTCTGTTTACCTCCAGGGCCCTTTTGTAGCCGGCTTTTCCTCCAGTAATCTTGGAGATTCATCTCCCAACATTCGCGGCCCTATCTGTGTGAACTCCGGCGAGAAGTGTGACTACCTTAACAGCTCCTGTCCCATTGGTGGAGTGAGTTATTTATCAACAGTGTTGTGCGCCATTTAGATTTACTGTAATTTACTTATTTTTCAAAATGTGTCACACTCCACTAATTCAAATCTTCTTGGGCGTGATTGTTGAATTTGCAATCCAGTAAATTTCTCTTTTCTGTCATTCCAATCCAAATTCCACTGTCCAAAAAAAAAGCATATGTAGTATATCTTTTTGTTATATTTGAATATTATTTTTCTAAATATCTATATTATATAAAGGTTGACCTTTTCAAAAAAAAATAAAAAAATAAAAATAAATATATGTATATTACATTTTTATTATTATTAAATCTTGTTATACACATACATATACACACATTTTAATATGTATATTTTGATTTATATTTTTTATTTATTGAACTGATTGATTGAAACGTTCAGTTTTATATTTCAACTTAAATATTTGCAGACACTTGGAAATATTTACTCTCCATGTGCCTTTCAACAGAAAAAAGCGTGCATAGCTTTTGGACCGGGTGAGGACAGGTTTTGAAAGCACCAGGATCATACGAGAGAATATGTCTAAAAAAGCAAAGGTTTGTCTCATTTGTCCTATTGCTTGATCCCGATGTGTATCAGTGATTGTGGTGCGCGTGCGTTACTTTACCTAGTCAATTTGTTCTGCAGGAGCTGTACAGCAGTGCAAAGCAGGAGCTGCATGGGCCCGTTTACGGCGCACATCAGTGGGTCAACATGACCGATGAGACTCATACAGTGAGTACAGGGTTCCTGTGCATGAAATACGGCTAATGAGATCAAGAACATGTACTAAAAGAGTAAAGTCTTATTTTATTTGTTTAGCACTTTTTAAAATACACATTGTTTTAAAGCAACTTTAAAGAAATGTTCTATATTAAATTATTCATTAATTTATATAATAATAATAGAGTTTTTTTAATTTTGGGTGAACTATCCCTATATGTAGACTACGGGTAAAAAGTTTGTAATAATAACGATTTTTCAAAAATGTTTTTGAAATTTTAAAAATGTAAAATGTAATTTATTCCTGTGATGTCAAAGCTGAATTTTCAGCAGCCCATTACTCCAGTCTTCAGTGTTACATGATCCTTCAGAAATCATTCCATTTGTATTGTTTTAACAGTTTTTCAACTGTATACATGCCATTTAGACAATTATACGTGCAAGCATGAGACTAAGATGACTAGTGAGACACTTACCAGCCTTGTCTGTGCGAAATTATGTCATGTCATGTTTATGAAAACTCAATGAACAAAAACATAAAGATCCGCAAAGTGCTGTTTACAGTGAACAAACTTGACTCACAGGAATTATGTACGCAAGTACATAAAGAAGTAGTTCTCAAAAGGACAATTTTATACAACTTTACAGATCAAATAACACATTTTGCACTGCATAATTCCTGTATGTACTTTAACATAAAATACAAGTCTCACGTTTAACCCTCCAAAACGTCAGTGCATCACCAAAACATGATTTTCTCTTGTTTTTAAAATCGGAAGAAAACATATTTTCTGTAGTTATCGTCTGAATGTCACAGATGCTGTCTGTAGAACTTAACATGAACTAAAAAACTGTTTCTGTCGTCAGGGACAGACGTGTAAACCTGCTCTGGGCCACAGTTTTGCTGCTGGTACAACCGATGGAGGAGGAGAATTCAACTTCATACAAGGTAAGGAGTCGAGTTTCATATCACACACTTGGTAAGTACTTTGCCAATTCTTATGGTTACATAATTTGACAGGTAGATAATTATGGTTATGCTTTTTCTTGTGACCAGGGGATACTGATGGAGATCCTTTCTGGGATGGAATTAGAGATGCAGTTTTGGGACCCCAAAACGAGACCACGGCTTGTCATCAGCCTAAACCAATCCTCTTCAGCACTGGGGAGGTATGAGGACAAGTAGAGCTCATAAAGAAATGGAATAACCTGATATACAATATGGTATCTTTTGTTATTATTAGCATAAGATAAGAATGTGCCAAAAGGCAAATTCGCTCCAGAATTGTCACTTTTTACACAGTACATGACAATAGGTAATGGCAAGTATTCATAACTCTTTTATTTGTTTTGAAATAATAACCGTGATAGTCGCTTCTGTGCAGATGGATTCGCCCCTCCCATGGCATCCAGCCATCGTGGACATTCAGATCATCACTATCGGCTCTTTAGCCATAGTTGCAGTCCCAGGAGAATTTACGTGAGTTCTGTTAATTAGTATAAGGAAAATGAAAATAGGAAACTGTGGCTCTGTAACCAGCCACTATTGTTTACCCCAAATTGTCTTCTGTGTTCTAGTACCATGTCAGGGAGAAGGATACGAGAGGCAGTCAAAAAGGTGAGAATTGCACATTCACTACTGGTAAAAAGTTTGGAATAATTAAGACTTTTTAATGACTCTGAAAGAAGTCCCTTCTGCTTACCAAGGCTGCATTTATTTGATTAAAATACAGTAATTTTGTGTAATGTAATTAGAATTTAAAATAACTATTTTCTATTTTAATATTTTCTTATGTCTAATTTATTCCTGTAATGCAAAGCTGAATTTTCATCATCATTACGCCAGCCAGAAAATTATTTTAAATTATTCTGATTTTGGTGCTTCCTTTTGTCAATTATTATTGGAGCTCAGTTATTTTTGCAGCTTGATATTTTTGTGGAAAATGCCATACATTTTTTCTCAGGATTCTTTGATGAATAGGAAGTTCAAAAGAACAGTATTCATTTAAAACAGAAATCTTTTGTAATATTATAAATGTCTTTACTGTCACTTTCGATCAGTTTAATGCATCCTTGCTGAACAAAAGTATTAATTTCTTTTTATTAATCTTTCTTACATCAAACCTTTGACTAGCAGTGTATCCTAGTTTATACAAAAATATTAAGCAGCAAAAACTGTTTTTAACATTGATAAGAAATGTTTTAGCAAATCAGCATATCAGAATGAATTCTGAAGGCTCATGTGACACTGAAGACTGGAGTCATTTTTTAATATTTCAAAAACATTTTTCATTAAAAAATGTAATTATTCTAAATGTAATTCTTATTCTAAGCCAGTAGTCTACATATAGGGATAGTTCACCCAAAAGTGAAAACTCTATTAATCCAAATATAATAAATTAATTTGTTTAAAGCTATGATCTGTTTTTAGAGGATTCCATTTTAAGTTGAATAAACATATTTTGACACAAATATCAATATGTTTAGGGGGAATAGACAGTGGTGTATCTTGACGTCACAGTCATTTCACATGATTTGCATAGGAGTTGGAGGTGAAAGAATCTTTCGCTAATGCAGAGGTGGTCATCGCTGGTCTGTGCAACATCTACACCCACTACATCACAACATACGAAGAGTATCAGGTATATACTGCATTCCTCAGTTTTAGTGAACCATCGACGCTTACAAAAACATACCGTAATATAGTCATGGCATTTACATGGTGCTCCAGGGTCAGTGATCCAAAAAATATATGTGTCTGTATTTTTCCTCTATCCTCACAGATCCAGCGATATGAGGGCGCATCCACTATTTATGGTCCTCACACTCTCTCGGCTTACATCCAGCGCTACAGAGGCCTGGCCAGAGCTATAGCTCACGTAATGCTCTGCTGCCTTACAGTCATTTGTGACTTTTTGATGAACTGAAATGGCCTGCCTGATCTCATGAATGAATCAAAATTGACAGGAGAGCTGCCTAAGGGTCCTGAACCCCCTTTCTTTGATGAAGACAAACTTTTTAATCAAGTGAAGGACCCAGCTGCAGATGTAGCGCCAGCTGACACCACATTTGGTGACGTTTTACAGCAGGTTAACTCTGTCTATAAAGTGGTAGGTCAATAATTCTGATGTACAAACAGTACAGTATGTGCGGTGACTTTTACTATTGCTTGGAGCAATTTTGCAGACAAAATCAATCATTTCAATAGGAATCCACATGTTTGGGAGTTTCGCATTAGTGTGAAAAAGTTCCCCCATGTAGATTTTGCTGTTGTTCAAGTTGGACATGTGAATTTGATGCGCTAACCAACATAAAGCTGCTTGATTTGAATGTGACTTCTACGCTGTTGACAATGGACCGTTTTTACATATGAAAAATGTGACTTCTCATTAAAACTGTCCTAGTGAAAGCTTACTATTATAAACTGACAGGCTTCATGTGATTTATTTATTCTAAAGGGAGAAATTGCATCTGTCACATTTGTCGCTGGAAACCCAAGACACTCTGGAGATATTGTGAGTTCTTAAGTAGCAGTAACTGAACAGTAATCTCTTGCAAAACATGCTCTTTTATGCATGAGATATTACTAATCTGTGGTGATTATGATATCAGAGAGATAAGACATTTGTTACAGTGGAGAGGTTTAATAACGACACCAACTCATGGGAAATAATTCACACGGATGCATCGTGGGAAACAAGGTAATGTGTTTTCTACAGACAGTACAGTACATGCTGCAGAAAGATGCATTTTTTTATGCTTTTGAAATGTTATCATATTCATTTGTATCCTTCTATAATTTTACTTTGAGGTTGAGTTAATAAAGCCATCTTAAAGCTGATGGTATCTTTCAAGGTCTATCCCCGATAAGGCAAACGCTGAGTCAAGGTCTTATCACTTATTAATTATATAGGCAGTTCAATCCTCGAGCTGAAATCCATGTGTGATCCCTAAAGGAATTCTAGATTAAACAGTCTGTACATTTATGTTGACATAATGCGTAAAGACAAAACACAGTATGTCAGCAAAACTGGAACTGATAAAAGGGCATCAAAGTTTTTAATTGAATGTTAATTTATTTGATATTAGTTTTCCAAATTCTGTTCAAAATTCTGTGAGCATAGAGACAAACCTGAGTTTTCGAACTGGGATAACAGAAAAAAAAAAAACAGCGAAAAATAGTGTAAAAATGTTAAATTATAATATTAATAATTAAAAATAAATATATACTATAATATAGACTAATTTTGTATATTCAGGTTTCACTGGATTAAAGGACTTGCTGGTCAGTCAAAAGTGGAGTGGCACATCCCGCTCACGGCACAGACAGGAACCTACCGGATTCAACACTTTGGACACTACAAACAATTCACAGATAACAACACCATCACACCATACGTTGGCACTTCTGATGCTTTTAAAGTCACCAGAAGCTTTTACTACTATAGATCAGTGTATCACTGAGAAAGAACATTAGACACAACGCTGACAGATATTAGCTGCTCGTAAGGCAGTGCTCAATTAAAAGCATCAATCTGTAACTTAATGTTGTTGTTCTTTACACTGTCAACAAGTGAAACGTTCATACAGCAAGAGTACTAAAATGTCAATACTGATTTCTAAGGTGAAGTAATTGTTTTGTGAAGTATTAAACTATCTATACAACTGTTGCAGTAGCTTCAGAATTTATTTAAAGGGGTCATATGATGCGATTTCAATTTTTCCTTTCTCGTTGGAGTGTTAAAAGCTCTTGGTGCATAAAGAAGATCTGTAAAGTTGCAAAGACTAAAGTCTCAAATCCAAAGAGATATTCTTTATAAAAGTTAAGAGTCAGCCACACCTACCTAAAACGGCTCGTTCTAACACGCCCCCACATGTCTACATCACGATGTGGGAAGATTTGCATAACGCCGATAAACACATTTCATTATACTAAATGCACAAAATAATGTTCTTTTTAGCAGCATCAAAAATTTTTTTTTTAAATTTGTGTCCTAGTAATTATGCACTAGGCCTATTCATTTTATAAAAGTAGCAAGCACCTTGCAAACAGAAAAACAAAATGGCTCAAAAGTTTGAAAAATAACTAATTTCAGCCTAAAGTAATAAAGCCTCAGTAAAATTCTTAAGAGTAAAAACTCTTAAAATTCTGATTTTAAGAAAATACATAGAAATAATGTTTTTGTAAAGACTGATAGTAGTTTTCCATACAGTAAAAAAGTTTCCATTAGGCCTACACGTGGTGCTGGTCAGCCCCTCAATGTATTTCGCCATGTTGAAAAGAACTGACCTACGGTTTTCAATAAATGTTGGTGAGTTGTAGATACGCTAGTAGCATAGTGTAGATTTTAGTTATGCGAAGACCGAAAATTAGGCAACGAATCACACCTACTGTATTGTCGTGCTTTATCAACGGGAGAATCAGTACCGTTATGGCCGAAGAAGCAGAAAAGGTCTGAAGCCACAAGCCAGAAGACGAGAAGACCGACAAAGAGTAAGACAGACAGACAGACAGACAGACAGACAGACAGACAGACACACACACACAAAACACGCGTAAACATCGGTACAGTGAACACAAGGTGGAAAGATTCGACGACTGAGAAAAATTCAGTAGGGAGTAGTGGATGCTCAAGTTTTATTGGACCGGTAAAGGAATTAATTATTGTGTAGAAAACTCACTAGTATCATCGAAATTTTCATAAAACTCAGAAAGACGTTCATGAAGCGTGGTACACAGCTATTGTCGTGTCGATACTTAAAAGTACACAAAGAACAGCGATGCTAATGCTAGCTCAAGAACTACTGAATGTACAACCTGTACTTATACTTGTAGCATATCAAAAATGTTTTAGGGTTTCATTATCATTTAAAATGAGTCACAAATGCAAAAAAGAAGTCAGGAGACATGTCAAGAAGTGAATTTGATTTATTGATGGTTAGTTGATTTTCTAGAATTATATTTTCATAACTCTCTTTGTAGCACTATGAAGATCTCAGCTTATTTTCTCCCTCCAGTTCTGATGCCAATCACTTAGATAATAAATTATTTCAAACACGCCATGATCGAATAACAAAGTTCATAAAAAACAGAGTTGGAATTCAGGTATAAAAAAAGTTCTAAGTGCTACACCAAACTTTAATACTTCACCTTTAAGGCATCTTGATATTTAACAAAAATGTGTCCATGTGTATTTAAACAATGCTCTTACATTCCCCACTTAGAAAACGTTTGAAGTGGGAAAATATTAGTAGCAAGCCTGTAAATATCTTATAAAATATAGCAAAACTACTTATCAACGAACCAGATACAAAGTGTGAACCATTTCTAAAATGTTCATAAAACATGCAGATACATACAAAAGCGTATGA
Organism: Sinocyclocheilus anshuiensis; assembly: GCF_001515605.1. NCBI lineage: Eukaryota > Metazoa > Chordata > Actinopteri > Cypriniformes > Cyprinidae > Sinocyclocheilus > Sinocyclocheilus anshuiensis. The sequence continues at coordinate 98,344 of NW_015544159.1, forward strand.
ATGGGTTTCATCTGTTAAAACTCTCTGTACTTTGGGTGTTAATGTAAATACTGAAAGAAAACCAACAAAAAAACAAACCACTTTAAATACAGTGCCAAAGCTTACAAAAGTAAATTGGTGTGTCCGAAATCGCGTACTGTCTGAGTAGCTACTACATTTGAATTTACTTTACGATCGTTAAAAAAGTACGTATGAATGAAATCCGGACGTACTACATCCGCCATGTTGCTACTGTCACATGACCTACCCCAAGTGTGGGTATTTGGACAAGGCATAAAGTGTCCATCATATGCGCACTTCAGAATCACGCCGGAAGTAGTAGGTCATCCGGATACTTCTCCCTACTGTTTTTCGAATACTATGAATTCGGACTACTCTGCTCACATACTGTTTTTCACATACTATATAGTAGGGAAGTATGCCATTTCGGACGCAGTGAATGTCTGGATAAAATTCTGTATCATGTAGCACAATGGGATATTACTATGTTTTTCGAAATTACATTCAGTTGTAATAATTAATTGTTAAAGGCAGTCGTTCAAAGGCAGCAGGCAGCATTGAACAAGGGTCCAGCCTAAATGTCTCTAATTTAGATATTTAAAAAAAATAATAATCTAAATTCAAATCTTATGGGGTCACCATTCTGGATGACCACAATTTATGACACAAGTCATGCTTAAATCAAGGGAATTGAAGCTTTGTCAAATGTTTGGAAACGTTTGGGATTGAGATGTTGGCAGCCTTCAGGCAGCCCTCTTCCTGAGGTAAGTCAAAATATGACTCATATTCTTCAATATTGCAAAAATCCTCAAAAACACTTGGGAAGAAATAAAGTTATCATAACTCTAAATAAACAATCACTACTGAACCTAGAAACACGACAGAATACATGGAACAGATTAACATTAACATTACATAGACTGTTAGTTAAAGGTTTTAAAACACTCCATATGCATCTCCACGGGTTGTCACAGCAAAGGCCGGGTAACCCTCATAGGTTGCATAGGCAGTCAGGTCCTGACCCAGAGAAACAGCCTGTTTCAGCTGGGTACCAGTGGTGCTGGCAATTGTATAACCTGTGAAACCAAAAGGAAAAGACTCAGGGCAAAATAACTGTTGAAAAGGTGTTTTTTTTTTAATAGGTTGCTTAACCTTAGTGCAGAAAAGTGCAGAACAAAAGAGCAGAAAGTCTTACATTTATAAAGTCATGGCATTAGATTAATATGCAAAAAAAATTAATATCTTCAATATTTTTTTTTTGCAATACAAATATCTAAACATCTTTAAAACAAGATACATTCATTTGAGCTGCAAACTGAACATTCAGTTTTGTTTTCTGAGAAGCTTAAAATTAAGTTAGGCTTTAAACAAGGACAAAAATCTGTTAATGGGGAATAAAAACTTGTTTTACCTTTGAATTAAGTTAATTTTCTGAGCCCATTAGAAGATATTTGTTCTAGTTTTAAGCCTAACTTCATTTTAAGCTCAAGTTTGATCAGTTTTTTCATAAAACTTATGTAATTTTACTTTTACTTTATTTTTTTATTTTTTTTTTGTAAAATGAATGAAAAAGTTAAGGAGATCTATTGGAAGTTGTATTTTCAAACTTTAAAGCATTGCTAATACAAGACATTTACATTTAGAAATCATATTGACATTTTGTTAATTCAATTTATTCCTTAAATATTCTTTATGTGGTCTTAAAAAGTCTTACATTTACCTTCATAAAACCTGCAGAAACCCTGAATATGTTATATGGCATTAATATTTAAATGTAAATATTGAATACAAATATGCATTATTTAACTATATTAGTATTCTGCATTAATTTTATTTTGTTGCTAACAATTATTTGTCAAAGTCATGTATTATACCGTAATAAAAATAAATTTACTAAAATGTATTTGAAATGCATGTATTTTATGCTAAGTATATTACAAACACATTTACATATTTATGTACTTAATAAAAATACACTGCAATTGTACTTATAGCATACTAAACTGGTATACTTAAAGCCTGCTAAATTGTAACAACAAATGTTGTGCTTAATGCACTTTAATTGTGCGTTAGTAGTGTTGAAGTTCAACTAAAGATATACTTAAGGATATTTGGTTGTGCTAAAGTGGAACTATTTTGCGAGTATACTTTAGGCAAACTTGAAATATCTTGCATTTAAAAACTGATATTATTCAAAGATCATACAATCCTTATCATTAGTGACATTAAAACACATTTTAGGCATAATATTAAGAAATGTGCATTGTGCACAAGTAGTACTCCAAATAAATTTTAATTATATGATTTAGATCAGTAAGTCTCAAGTGATATGTCAGTAAAGTTAATAGATTTGAACTATTTACTAGGGTAGAGTAATTAATAGAATAAAATGTTAGTTCTAGTATATGGTTCGAGTAAATATACTCCATATTAAAAGCACAATAAAATAAGTAGCAGTCTTACAGACCTCACATACCTGGGAATGCAGCAGCTACGGCCACAGCAGCGGAAGCGTCAGCGCCCTCAGTCTGAATACCAAGGATCTGCAGCGTGTGTTCGGCTGCATGCAGCTTTGCCTCATCCATTGATGTGCAGAGCTTGGCGGGGGTGAACGGATGTCTGATTGGGCACACAGAGAACATCAGTGGTAAAATATGGTGTTGAGAAATGTATAGATTTCTAAAAATAGACTAATTAAAAAAAAATTATAATAATTATATATATAGATGATGAGGTTATTTAGATTTCACAGAAGCTGGGATGTCCTGTGTCTATTATGTAATGCTACATGTCATGTCTGACTGAAGAGTGTATGGCTGTGTCCCAAAACATTGTGAGCTGATTTGATGTCTAATGGCTACACTGGCACCGGTCTACACGGACACCATGCTAACTGAAAAGTAACCTCTTAAAATACCTGATTTGAGCTGTGACTCGGTTAATCTTGTGCAATGGACTCTATGCACGCCAACTGTCTGTGTATTTCTTTGAACTTCCAGAATCTTATTCTGCCTTACACAGTGTCTACACCGGACGCGAGCGGTGCAACGCAACAAAAGACAATAGAACCCATTATAAACAGTGATGCTGTCTACACTGGATGCAGCGCGACACGGCAAATCCCCAACAGTAAACTGATGCCTTGTTGTAATTATGATGTACTGACAAAGTACAAATGATTTGCAAAGGTCTCATTGTCACTTCCAGTGTGGACAGCCTTTAGCTGTTGTGGCGCGACAACTGTCGTGTCCGGTGTAGACACTGTTAGCAAACACATAGTAGCAAACTGGTTCTAATAGCCTTATATTTCTAACAGCCTAACTGTGAATCACAATTACTTATATAAATTACTACTTATATATTATTAACTATAGCAGTGACATCAAACTCCGTTCCTCGAGGGCCACAGTCACACAGAGTTTAGTTCCAACCCTCCTCCAACACACATGCCTGTAGTTTTCAAATAAGCCTTAAGGATTTGATTAGCTGGATCAGGTGTGTTTAATTAAGGTTGAAGCTAAACTCTGTTAAACCTCCAAGAACTTGGAGAGTTCACCTTCTTCAAGACTTGAAGAGTTTGACACTCCTGATCTTTAGTAAACATTATATTCAAGTGTATTGTATTAAAACATAACATGTTACTGATAAATTCCTGAAGCTTTAAATGTAGATGGAAGCTTTTAAATGTAAATGTAGACCAATCGTGGTATGCAGTAAGTTGAGATCTACATAGAACGGTCAGAAATTGATCAAATGAAGGTATCTCAGTAGACAGGATGTGACACGATCATTGGATTCAGACATGCGTTGTTGCCTTCCTACTTCAGTATGCTGCCTGCGGAGGCAGCATTTTTCAGCTTTCAGACACAGCCATAATGTATAAGGACTGTAGAGAGCACGTCAGTAGGAAAATAAAGGCAAAACCCGGACGTTTTAAGGCAATTTAGAAAACCCTGTCAGGACATGCCCAAGAAAAGTACGATATGCGGTAACCCTAATTTAGTTAAGTGGTTCCCAACCTCATACCTGGAGTACCTGCATCTTTGCACATTTTGATCGTCTTCTCAATTAAACACACCTGATTCAGCTGATCAGCTCATTGGTAGAGACTTTAAAACCTGAAATGGGAGTGTCAGACAAATGAGACATGCAACATGTACAGTTTTCATGTACAGTCCTACGGGAGTGTGCTTGGGAACCACTGATCTAGGCAGCTCACTAGGTTTTGTGACACAGTTAATACGAGTGTTTTTGCTTTGTGATGATGTGAGTATGGTTGAGGTAGAGGTTGTGGCGTACATATGTGGGTATTGAGTAGCCAGAGCAGGGATGGTGATTTTGTAAAGGAACAGTTGCCTCTGATCTGGTCCAATAGCAGAGTGAAGCTGGTAAACAGGTTGCCCCCAGCTATTCTTTTGGCAAATATCCTCCAAGATCTGCAAAAAGAGGCAAACTCGTCCTTGGAAATAATGTTCCTTTGAAAAATTCCTCTTAAAATCCACAAGTGATCGTTTCAGTGAAGATATGAGTGTACCTGTGGGGCGTGTTTGATGCCTTGGGGCTTCAGAGTGACTGGGTTCATGGGCGTGAGCTCCATGCCAGGAAGAAGGTCATAAAGTTTGTCGTCGGGGTGTTTGTCTGTCTTGAGTTGGTACGTGGAGCAACCACGACCCACGCCTGCATAGGCGAGGTATCCTCGCCCACCCAAACCACGTATGCCCGCTGCCCCTACAGGTACATTCATGTAAATGTCTAGGAATGCAAGAAGGCATTAAGTCGAATCAAATCACCAGAAATCACCCAGGTTTCAATCAAGATTTAGATAAACTGATCATCATATAGATATATTCCAAGCCAGCACATTACAGATGCTGCATCTCTGATTCTTGTCGGATCATTTATTTTAGAAATTTGATAGACTTGATTTTTGGACCCCATCCATTCAGAATAATATATTATTGTCATTGGACTGTAATATGCAGGCATGGATAACAAATTCAAATGCTAGATAGGACAAGCAAAACTATCAAGAACAATATAGCAAAATACATTGTTTATGGTCACATGCAAATGGAGATGCAAATATTATGCAGTTGAACTGCAACAATGAAACGATAATGAAAGATCTTTACATACATAATTTGCCCTGTCCCTTTAAAGTTAAAGGGATAGTTCACCCAAAAATGAAAATTACCCCATGATTTACTCACCCTCAAGCCATCCTAGGTGTATATGACTTTCTTCTTTCAGA
>NW_015544159.1:103708-124111 GCF_001515605.1 Sinocyclocheilus anshuiensis
TGTTAAAAAATGTCCTGGCTCTTCCAAGCTTTATAATGGCAGTGAGTGGGTGTTATTTTTCAATAGTCCAAAGGAAGTCCAATAAAAGCGCATCCATCCATCATAAAAAGTGTCTCAAATGGCTCTGGGTGTGAATAAAGGCCTCCTGTAGCGAAGCGATGCGTTTTTGTAAGAAAAAAATCCACATTTATCATTTTAGAAACGGTTATCTTTAGCTTCCGCCAACTGTTGTACACACGTTCACAATAGAACTCCGTTCCGGTGGATGATGAAGGACGAAGGCGTAGCGTAGGGTTTCGTGAGAATATGCTAGTCTCATCAGAACCAACGTTTGTTTACAGGAGTAAAGGAAGCAAAGTTTCCTTACTTTAGCAAAGGAAAACCAGTCTCCTCTTGGCTTTTATCAAAATCCTCTGACATTTTTATTTACAAATCTTCGTTTTGTACTTCTAATTCGTGACCAGTGTTTTGTTTTGCTCTCTCTGCTGTGCTTCCACATTTGTCACTACTCACCGGACCTTACTCTACATCCTACGTCATCTGCCGGAACGGTGTTATTGTGAGCGCGCATACGATAGTTAGCGGAAGCTAGAGATTACTGTTTATAACGTTTTAAATATGGACATTTTTTCTTACAAAAACGCATTGATTCGCTACAGGAGGCCTTTATTCACCACCCCCCACTTTTTATTATGGATGAATGCGCTTTATTTGACGTCTTTTGGACTATTGAGAAATAACACCCACTCACTGCAATTATAAAGCTTGGAAGAGCCAGGGCATTTTAAAAAATAACTCCGATTGGATTAGTCTGAAACAAGAATGTCATATAGACCTAGGATGGCTTGAGGGTGAGTCAATTATGGGGTAATTTTCATTTTTGGGGGAACTATCCCCTTAACATGAAATTAAAATGTACTCAATTTACCTCCTTATCTTATTGTGCACCAAGTCACATTATGAATGTAAAATATCATTTGAAAAGCATTTCATGTTGACTTTATTAATTGTAGACTGTATTGATTTTGTTACTTAGATATGTAGAGTAGATCTTTTGGTCAGAGTGATTTTATATATTCATTAAGAACTACTGTATTTTTAGCAGATTCTTCACAAGCTTGATTAACAGTTACAGAATTATATTTCTTCAGAGATTTCTTTTAATCATGTCTGGAACAGATTTCTACAAATTAATCAGATTACCCACCTCTCACAGAGGGGGAGCGCACCAGTCCCCTGGTACTTATGTGCCCTTTGGTACTGGGGAAGCGGAACTGATTAGGGATGGCTGCGTATGCATGGGGGGCGTAGAATATTGGTGCTCCTAGGTAGGCTGCTGAGGGGTCGTACATTTGGCCAACGGTGTAAGCATAGTCTCCTTGGAGCAGAGTACCACCACGACCCCCAGTGCCTCTGGTGTACCGAACATAGCTGTCCTTATCCACAGGTTTGGCTAGTGTGACCTCAATGGGAGAACCATCAATGACCTGGAGGGAAGTCAGAGTTTTTTATATGGCATTATTTCATAATGATTCAAGTGATTTTCAGTTAGGTTGTGTGCCGTCTTGCCTTGCCATTCAGAGCGTTCATGGCGTTGATGGCATCCTCTCTTTGAGAGAAATGAACAAAAGCGTAATCTCTGATCTTCTTCACCCTTTCAACAGCATCTGTAGATTAGCAAACACTGTAAATATTTCAATGAAATCCTTTAAAACAATAAAATGATTTTATTCAGAGTTCAGACTCAGGAACAGGTTATGTATTTGGTGCTTGCTTTTCTAAGTGCTCATGCTTACGATTTTTGCCTGGCAGATGATAGAAAGGGTAAAAAGGGTTGCACTGAAGGATTGACCTGAGCCATATCCAGAGACCAGAATATTAAAGAGACTTTTTGTTAGCTCACCATGTTTGATGCTGTTAAACTCTTTCTCTATAGTTTCCTCTGTGGTGGGCAACATCAGATTACGAACATAGAGGATCTTCACTGTGGCCATAGTGTCCTCATCTACCTCTACTTCAGGTTCAGCCCAGTCAACTGCAATAGGATGACCCCACAGCTGAATTCTCCCTGGAAAGAGATAGAGAAAACCATGTCAGTGGCTAGTCTTTTATCTTTCACTCATCTTCTTTGGGCAATGATCTAAGTATCTTTGGACTCAACATGAGTTCAGCCTGTAGGAAATCAATAAAATCTTGTCTTGCTTTGGAAACTGACGATTACTTTGAAAAATGTCTGAAACATTTGAAACAGAAGGGTGAGTGGTTTTTGGACAAGACTATTGGTATAATATCTAATGTGATGTAGCTTGAATTATTTGATGTATTGGGTGTTACCTGGCAGCAGTTTCCTCCTGGCCATGGCAGCAGCTCTATGGCTCTCATACTCGACAAATGCAAAACCTCGATTCTTGGTCTTGTCAGCAGCACTTGGATAAACGATGACATCCATGACACCATCCGTCACCTTCTTCATCTCTGCCAGGATCTCTTCTCTCTTTTTGGTCTTTGGAATGCCGCCGACAAATAGACGACAGTTGTCTACACTTGCACACACACCAAGAAGTCTTCCATTCCTGTGTGAAGATGTGTGAGAATTTTTCATAATTTTTTATTTATTTTTTGGTTATGCTTTGTCTACAAGATGTCCAGTTTGAACAATGACTCACCGGATTTCATAGTTGTTCAGTTGTTTCATGGCATTCTTAGCCTCTTGTTTTGTGGAGAAGGTAACAAATGCATAGCCCCGATTGTTGCCATTAAAGTCCATCATCATCCGTACTTCAAAAATGTTGCCGAACTGCAAAGACAGGTACACCACACTAAAATATCTATGGAAGCCTGTTTGTACCTCAGAGTAAAAAATACTGTAAAATAAAAAAGTCAGATTATGGAATATCAAAGCAAATAAATGTGCAATTGCAAGATATAGTCTCAATTACCTTATGCAATGACCTATTTATTTATTTTAGGCGAGAACGGTCTTCCATTTGGTTAAAGTAATTTTTAATTAATTCATTTAAAATAATAGTTGTTGACCAGTTTTCCCCTTACTTTTTCACAGAGTGGCACCAGTTCATCCTCAAAGAGGTCTCGAGGAAGCTTTCCCACAAAAATCTCACTGCCTCTCTCTGGAGGTGGGCCTTCCCAGCCAGGAGGTGGACCACCATATCTCCTCTGGCCATTTTCCTGTGGAGAAACCAACTGTGATGACTCTATAATATATTACAAGTTAATGTGCACACTGAGATGTGGACAAAGTAAAACCATGAATGATTATGCTACCGCGATAGACCTCAAGGATGAACAAATCATTGTACTGATCCACAGACATATGCTGCTTTTTTTGTTCACAGATGGGAAAGAAGGAGGTTTTCCATTTTCACCACATGATGGTGCCACTTTGCTACATACTAAATACTGCTGAAGACAACCACATAGAAATCTCCAGTAGTGAAAACATCAAAGTAATGGATCTTATGGACCAGTGGCACCGAATTTCAGTCTCAAGTAAGAGTCCAATTAAGCAAGTATTCCTTTCCCACAATCCCACAGTGGCACCTGTCCTGTTACCCGAGGCTGTGGTAACTCCTACCTGGTGTATCTGATATCCTGTGCGCTGGATCAGAGCGCGCAGCGCAGTCTCTTTCTGCATACCAGTCAGTCCATCCCCGCATTTTTGATTGGTTTCCATTGTGAGTGATTATCAGCAATAAATCAGCAAAATTAGGGGTGCTCACTGAAATTAAATCAAAGTTCAAACACACATAAATGACATGGCAGGACAGCATACTCCTGCTTTAAATCTGAACATGATAAGAAGCCAGTATGTGTTTCTCACAGACAGGTTCAAAGGTAAGAAATTCATATGTCCTTACCACACTCTTTTGAACAACACTAATCCATTAGAAAATAGCCATTTTATTAATTTATACGTAAGAGAAAACTTTATCACAAAGATCTGATTCTAGTGGAGGAGAAACATGATTATTTGGTCTTAATGTAGGCATCTGTCATCTTAATTTAATCAGTGTCTCTGATCAAAGTCTGTTTGAACTGCATGAAGAAAGCTTTGGGTATAAATTGACTTTTTATCTGCTGGACAGCATTGGCAAGAAAAGTGGGGAAAAATTTTCCTCACCTCCAGGTCAAGGTGAATTGTACAGTGTAATTATTAACTGAAGAGAGCAAATCAAAAAAGCAGACAATCACTGAGTCACATATGTTTCAATAGAAGGACATCTGTGTCCCACCCTTATTTCATACTTTGTTTCAGCCTGTTTCCCTCAATCAGAATTTTGAAAATATAACAGCATAATAATATTACGTCATTATTACTCAGACTATAAATAGTTTAGAGGTCAAGCGACTAAAGGGATAGCACACACACACACACACACACACACACACACACACGCATGTTGTGTTTCCATGTTTTATGGGGACATTCCATAGGCGTAATGGTTTTTATACTGTACAAATTTTACAAATGAGGACTTCCCCAAAGGGAGGTTTTTGGAGTTTTTGTCAGGTTTAGCTCACTTTTGGGTACAAATTTGTCCCCAAAATTTGGCTAAGTAGGTACACATAAACACACACACACACACACACATACACACATTGATTCTGTCATCATATACTCGTACTCAGGTTTTTCCAAATGTGTGTGTGTATATATATATATATATATATATATTATATTTTATATATAAGTAATGAATATGAATAGCTGCTCTGATATTTCTTTTTTCATTTGTTGATAAGTTTAAAATCTATGACTTTTGATTGCAGACTTTGGTGACTGAGCAAATCTGCGTATAAGACATTGTTGAGATTGTCTTCAGAGACTTGTTAGAGACAATAAATTACTATGTCTGTTTCTGAGGAGAAAAATTGTGCAAGCAGGAGACTGAAGCAAAAAGTAAGCAAAAGTCCCAGTGCCCATTTATCTTGATCTAATGTTAACAAGATCTCCCTTGTGATTATTCTTTCTTTTGAGATGAGAGTGCTATCAAGCGTGATTGAATCACATAGGCACGGGTCTTTAATATCTTCAGTGGAGTGACTATTTGTCTTTGTCAGCTTCCCCTGATCAAAGATAGATGCTGAAGACAACAAAGGATTGTGAGTACAGAATAGGGGTCAAAGACTGCCAGTCATTTTTAAAAGCATCTGCATGCAATCATGACAGCAATGATGAGACAATGATCATTGTCTCTACAAGCGTCTCAAAAAAGTGAGAAAAAAAGACATAAACAAAAAATTACCAAACTTTAACTATAATTTCAATTAAAACAAAATATACACAAACTATAATATATACATAAGTTATAATTAAATTTACATTTACATTTATTCATTTAACAGAAACTTTTATCCAAAGTGACTTACAAATGACAACAGAAGCGATCAAAACCAACAAAAGGGCAATAATATATAAGTGCTGTGACATGTCTCAGTTAGCCTAACGCAGTACACGTAGCATGATAATGATACATATATTTTATATTTTTTACATATATTTTGTATGTACAGTATAAGGTCAGGACTTGAATGTATTTTTCCAACATGTATTTTACACATAAAAATAACTACTTAGTTGTTAAAATATATACTTTTTTTCAAGTCTTATATTGTCTAGTCCATCGAGTGAGGGAGGACAGCCTTTGGCGTCCCCTTAAAAATATGTGCATGATGCCCCTGGAAGTCTGTGTGCTCTTTTGAATTTTATATTGTTTTCTTTTCATTCATTTTACAATGCAACGCATCTCTCCAGCAATGACAGTGCTAATGTGTTCGCCTCTGCATATTCAATAGCTTGTGCAAAGCACAGATAGTTTATTTTGACTGAAATGACTCGTCACAGTTGACTCACAGAGTGAGATGATATTACCGCACGCTTTTGCAGTTTGCAAATGTGGCCTTTTATTCAATCCATACAGTACATGAGACCAAGAAATCTTTACTAAGGGTCATAAATGACGAGTTTCTTGAAGCTCAAACGTCAGGGATTTAAAAGAGATGGCCGAACATTAGGAATCCATTAAAGAGAACGTTTTAAGACAGTAGGGAAAGGACTCCATTAGTCTGCAGTCCATCCACTGCTCTCTTCTGGACAGCCTGGTAACCGTTTGCATAAACAAGATAACTAGACGTGTGCTTATCGGGCCTGGATCTCTGGCTGCTTTTCAGCCTATGTTGACTGAAGCTAAATACACATGTTCTGAAGGCCATTGTGCTGGTCTGAAACTGCAACACAAGTGCAGGAAATATAATATTTTTAATTGCACTTCAGTTGCATGTTACATTTGTTGCCTGCCGCTGTATTTAAGCTTTTAAGACCATACATCAGAAATGATATCATATGCACTACCCCCCATCCCAAACACATGTACACACTGTTGCTACTGTTAAAAACCATCTGTGAGGTTCAGTATGGCGTGTTTAATAAATACTGTATGTTGGAGAAGTACCATATGTTGAAACATTTCAGTAACAGCAGTGATAAGCTCTGGGTTTGTGTTATAGCTGACCTCCTTACAACTATATTAAAACTCACATGTGCATGTATGAATGTTGAAATATTACAGTTGAAGAAAGGTTAAACATGATGAGTGGCTCGTTTCTGCATTATAAACACTGACGAAGAATCACAAAAGAGTTTGTGCTGTTGAATCTTAAAATCGAAATACCTTTGCTATAAATAAGCTGAAATAATTAGTCAAGTTAATGTGTATAATTCATTGATGACCCCTTGTGTATATCTTACCTAGACAGCATCCTCAATCATAGTGGAATAGTTTTAATGCAAAATGATTAATTGTGTTGCACATTCAAAGCATTAAATACAAGCAACAGCTGTACGGATGAGCACAGTGTTTTTTAAACACTGCCACTACCTTTATCTTGCCACTGCCTGACAAGGCTCCTTATGTCACTTAATTTGGTATTAAAGAAGCAACTTACCTGAGCAATTTCAGAGATCACCACCCAGAAGACTCAGACCCTCATTCTGCTGAATTTGGCAACGTGTCACTGGGGTGATTCTGTAATCACATCATATCAAACTCCAAAGGTTCACTGTCCTCGGGCTACTTTACAAGCCGGCGTGGTTAAACGTTAACCAGCTCTATCTCTGCCTCTCGCTGTAGGCCAGCCCTTTGACCAGGAACATCGATCATGGTTCGTCTGCAGCAGGGAGCAAGCCTCCTGAACCCCGAATCATGCTGCAGAAGACTTGTATTGCTCTTTTTTTGTCTCAAATATTAATATTTTTTTTTTCATATCTCTTGTTTTCGGCCAAATACAGATACAGGCTAACCAAATGCACAAATAAACTTAAAAAATTAAATATTTGCTTGAATTCAAGGGGTCTGAGATGGAATTATAAAAATGGGCCCCAGCAGTTCGGACATGTTTTGGGTCCCCCTCATCACATGGTCCAGGACAACATTTTAAGTTGTCCTTACCGACGACAGTCCTGATGTTTTTTTTTTATTTGTAAGGAGACATTTAATGATTAAAAACACTATAGGTTGCCATCATCTCTTTAAGATATTTTATACAAATGGTTTTGTATGACGGGGCCACGAGAGGGTGTTAGAGGGTCCATGGAACATTTGTTTTACAAAATGTATATACTAGTCATTATATATATACTACATTTCAAAAATGGCAATAATGACATTTATAATGTTACAAAAGATTTCCTTTTAAATTATGTTCTTTTGAACTTCCTATTCATCAAAGTATCCTTAAAAACTGCATATTAGAATGCTTTCTGAAGCATCATGTGAAACTGAAGACTGGAGTAATGGCTGTTGAAAATTCACACTCTTAAAAAAAAGATTCTTTATTGACATTGATTGTTTCATAAAGAACTTTTAACATCCATGGAACATTTCCATTTCTGTATTTTTGAATAAACAAATGCAGCCTTCGTGAGCACAAGGAAATTTAATCTTCCAAATCTTACTGACCCCCAAACTTTTCTTACATGGGATAAATGTCTTTACCACTGAAAATATATAGCTGCCTTTATATTTTAAGAACAAAACCATTACAAGTGACCACCACTGAGCCTCAGAGAGTCTGAAAACTGACGTATATGTCAAAACATGTTCTGTTTTGAACTCCTAGATTGTTCTTACTTTCCACTCAACACCAGGTATTGACAAAGTAAACATGCTACTGCTGATGTCTTGTTGTCATGGCCCAGTGTTTGCTATCTCCTGACTTGCTTGTTTGACTTTGATATGGGCAAGTGGTCCCATGGTCCCTGTGCTCTCAAGACAAACTCTGCTGTGCACTGTGCTACATAGGATCTACTGACCTGAATTTCATGTGAATACAGCATTAACTGACATCCAACAGTGAAGTTCACTAAGTGTGAACTGAAGACCGAAAGCTTTTATATTTCATAAACATCAATTTTTTATATAGATACAATTTTAATGAGTCACGATTCAGATTCAGCAAGCAAAATGGCACGGCGAGTGAAATGGCGCCCCCTTGTGAAAAAAAGAACCTACTGTCTGAAGAAAATAGGGTGGATGAGGGCTTTATTTTTGATTATATCAGATTCAGCCAATCAGAGGTGCGAAAGGTGATTCATTCAGTGATTCACACAACTCTTTGCCTCTTTAAATGCAAATGTGGCTATGGAAAAACATATTGTCTAAGACATATTGAAAACACTTCCACAAATAGTAACAAAGAGGATATATGCAGCACAGCAAAAAGCATGAGAGCTATTGAGTCTTAAAAGGCTTCTTTTACAGAGTGCTATTGATTTCTGTTTGGTCCACGTGCAAATTGGGCTTTCTTTACTCAAGCTCTGTCAGTAACAGCCTACAATCCACACACACACACACACGCGCACACACGCACGCACGCACACAGGTTTGTTTTTGTGAAAAGTGGGGACATCCCATAGGCGTAATGGTTTTTATACTGTACAGACCGTATATTCTATTGCACACACACACACACACACAAGATCACACCATAAGACACTGAATTTCACTGAAGTTTGTATTTTTCTTTGTATTGGGAGGGTTGAAATATTCAAATTTGTAACTGCTAGACCAGATATAATGATACATTTAAATCAAAACTATGTGCGTGAGGTGATAATTACCACATTTTTGGCACTAAAATGTTGATTAGCCATAGAAAACCAACACTGCTTTTCTTTGTAACATATTGGCTGTTTTTTTTTTTATGTATATGTTCATACATTCATTATTCATTTATGCCAGGGTGAAATTCACCAGCTGAATAAGGGAATGGTATGACAACAGCTTCACAACCTGTTTGAAAGTTCCATGCAAGTGCCAGTAAGTGAAAATGCCAAAATTGTATGCAAATTTTGGAGATGGTAAAAAAAAAGGATCTCAATTGTTATACTGCTTTCAAGAGCACCTATACTTGGTTGAGCATTCGTTGTTATGATGTGGCACATTCAAGTCGGAAACATAATACAGATGTAGCCAAAATAAAACAAAATAATTATATTGTCAACAATAAACCCAAATAACTTTCAAAATGATGAAAACTATTAATTTCTATAACTTATTTATATATTGTATAACAACTAAATTTTGTTTTGTTACATAAAGCAGGCTGTGGAAGTTGAGTGGTTTACTTCACACTTTTCCGCAACATTTGATTTACGTTCCACTCACTGATCTCTATAGATCTATTATATTATATCTATATTATAGATCAGTGTTTGAAATCGATACGTCCCTTCCACAGTTCTGCAACTCATGTAGCATCTAGAATACCAAGTTTCCCACTTGTAAATGCGACTTTACTTGATCCCGCATGTGCTTGGAACTTGTAATTACTATTTATTGACTCCACATGAATGTCACATTTAGACATGTTGCACCAAGTTCTTGTGTGTCGTATTACCAAGTTTAAGAACACCACCACAAATGAAAGCTATAGCACAGGGAAAGAATATCAGTGATGGGCTTTAATTGTTATTTTTGGGTGAACTGTTCATACAGTCCTCTCTGGCAGGTTGCTCTTGTACCCAGACACAGTGCACTGTAGCTAATAGAATCATTTCCCACTGGAATAACCAAGCCATTTAACTCACTCTTCATAAGCATAAGGAGACTCAATTACAGACATGATTGTTGCGAGATCAGCTGGGAGTGAACTTTAGTTCTCTCAAATCTCATATGTGCATGGAAATACCATGAGTTCACCTTTATCTGATTTAAATTCAGGTTAACTGCACCTTCAGATATGTGTGCTGATAGGCAAGATGATGAGAGCCATAATAGAAGATAACAAGCGATTTTAAAGCATTTTTAAATATATTTGATAGCCTGCTATCCATATTATGAAGTACTGCAGTAGCACATTTTATGTGAATTAACAACCCAGCCCGCTTTGAGTTATGTTTCAAAGATTGGCTTTCTTAAGGAGAACTGGGCAGCTCTTGCTTGGTTTGTAATATACTATGTAATACATTATATTAAAATAATAACCCTTGTACCTTCTTACCTTCTTGCATTTTCATTTTTGCTGTTTCCACCTTTGTTTACTGTTTTAATTAGCATCTTCCATCTTCTTTGATTAGAAATGCAACTAAAGCAATGACCCACCTTAACCAATAAGTGCAAACAATTTGTTAGAGCATCCCAACCAGTCCAACAATCAAAAGCATGAGTTTTGGGTATTCACTTCCATTCATACACATACAAACGCGGAAAACCAGAAAACAGAAGTTCATGCGAAGAAGTTTATATTTTCTAAAGACCAAGTTTAGCAACTCAAAAGAAAATGTTTGACCAACAGAGGATCTAAATGTCACAGATTGACCTTGTCAAGGTAGCGCCATATTTAATTTTTGACAGGAATGAAAATGAGGCTGTGGAGAACAGAAACACAGTGCGTTCAATAGATTGTACTGTTGTTTAACAACATACCAATTGTTCAAGCTGATGAAATGTCTTTCCGGAAAAAAAAGAGACAAAAACTCCATAAAACAGTTTTGAAAGTTGTGACTTGTGAAAATTATGTGATCTAGAACCTTTATACTGTGTGTGCCATTGTAAAGACTGCAATGTAAAATGTCACGGAGGCTGTCCGTGAACTCTCTGCCTGTCCTGCCATGGCCAAGGAGGTCGTCCCTGAACCCCTTGCCTGTCCTGTCACAGTCATGGAGGCCATTTCTGAACACTCTGCCTGTCCGGTTATGGCCAAGGAGGCTGTCTCTGAACCCCTTGTCTGTCCTGTGACGGCCATGGAGGCCGTCTCGGAACACTCTCATGTCATGGCTGTGGAGGACACTCATGAACTCTCTGCCTGTCAGGCTATGGCCACTGAGGCCATTCAAGTATATTCTGCCTGTCATGTTGTGGGCACGGAGGCCATTTAACAAACCGTTTGCCTGTGCTGTCACAACCAGGTGGTTTGTCCATGTGTCTGCTCTGCCATGGCCTCCTGACCTGTGGTGGTCTTCTGCTCCGCAGGCGTCACCTTGGTCTCCTGTTCAGCCCTGGCTTCCTGCTCTGCCGGCTCCACCCTGGTGGTCATCTGCTCCACCGTGGGGATCCTCAGTCCCGCCTGCTCTGCCCTGGTGGTCTTCGGCTCCACCCTGGCTTGCTGCTCTGCCAGCTCCACCATGGTCTCTGCCACTGCTACTTGGTCCAGGCCCTCCGTTGCTCCACTGTCCAGGCCCACCTTCGCTCCACAGTACTCCATTGCTCCACAGCCCAGGGCCACCTTCATTGTTCAGACCTGCCATTGCTCCACGGTCCAGGTCCACCATTCCTCCATGGCCTACGAACTTGCCCTTGCTCTGCTTTACATTCCAGGTCTGCCACTGCTCCATGGTCCCACTTCACGGGCCTGGCCCTCCTTCCCTACTCCTAGACTGCCTCTGTTACAACACCCTCCCAGACACTTGTTTGGGTTTTGTTTTTGTGTGGGTGTTCCTGCAGGGCGACTGGAGCCGCCCTTAGAGGGGGGAATATGTAACACTGGTTTTGGGTTTTGGTTCATGTTCATTGTTTTCTTATCTTTTATTTAGTATTATCTAGTTCTTGTTCCTGTCGTGTGTTTCCATTGTCGTCATGTGATCCTGCTATTGGTTCCTTTGTTGTATGTGTCCTGTTTTCATTGGTTGACTAGTTTATGTGTCATGTGTTTATTAGTTGGATTATGTCATGTGACCCCTTTGTTTGGTGTATATATAGCCCTCATGTTGCCATTGTCTCTTGCCTAGCTTTGTTTTGTGCAACTGCTACTTGGTGAGTCTTTGTGTTCATGTTCAAGTTTATTTCATGATTTGGTATCAAGTCAGGTCTTTGTTTATATTTGTATAGTTCAAGTCTTGTAAATAAAAGCTGCACATGGGTTCAATAAGCTTGCCGGCAGTGGACTTTATTACAACAGGTCAAAAGTATTTAAAGTTTTTGAAATGAATCTCTTATGCTCACCAAAGCTGCATTTATTTGATCAAAACAGTAATATTGTGAAATATTATTAAAATGTAAAATACCTGTTTTCTATTTATATATGTTTTTAAATGTAATTTATTCCTGTGATGCAAAGCTGAATTTTCAGCATCATTACTCCAGTCTTCTGTAAATTCTTCAGCTGGATCCTTCAGGAATTTGTATGAGGGCACTTGAGAATCACATCCTGGCAGCAGTGAGATCCAAGCAATGCAGCTTCAGCGGATGAGAGAGGTGTTGAAAAGACGAGCTTCATCCCCTGGCAATTATAACAGCCAGGGAAGTAATCTGTTCCACCACAGGGGATCAGAGTGAGGGTGCTGACCTAAAAAGAAATCCCTGTCATTGAAGTCCCATTGAAAAGCTGCAGAATTACAAACAATGCCCACATCATGATGACTTTCAGCAGTAGTTCTTTCCTTAACTCTCTCTGGGGTCAAAGGAACAGTTCAAATTCTGTCATTATTTAGTCACTCTCATATCATAAGGATTTGAGGAATCAAATATTTGGGGAATCTTCATGCAGCTTTCATCCATTCAACATTTCATACATGCCTGTCAAGCTCCAAAGAGGACAGCAAAAACAATAATGGAATGTCCGTACAAATAGAGTTCAGCATGGATAATGTGCTTTTGTAGGCCAAAACCAAGAAACAAGTTAGCATCTGCATGCCTTAAGTGAATAGTTCACCAAAAAAAATTTAATTGTTGAAAATTGACTCAGGCCATCCAAGATGTAGATGAATTTGTTTCTTCATCAGAACAGATTTGGAGAAATGGAGCATTTCATCACTTGCTCACCAATGGATCCTATGCAGTGAATGGGTGCCGTCAGAATGAGAGTCCAAACAGCTGATAAAAACATCACAATAATCCACAAGAAATCCAAACCACTCCTTTCCATCAGTTAATGTCTTGTGAAACAAAAAGCTGCATGTTTGTAAGAAACAAATCCATCAAGACACCCTACATTCAAACCATTGTTTCCAGCTAAAATACAAGTCCTCTATCCATATTATTGCTTGCTCCAGTTGTTTCATCTGAATCAGGAGAGACATATGCACAGATCAAGCACAGTTTACAAGTGAAAACAGCCCCAAACAACAGTTCCAAACAAATGTGCCGATTGATTTTAATGAGAAGACAACATGTGACTTTTTCATTGGAGGAAGTGTTATTATGGAATATGGACTATTCAAGTTATGCTTTAATAATGGATTTGTATGCTACAAACACACAGATTTGCTTCTCAAGACATTAATTGATAGACTGGAGTGGTGTGGATTACATGTGGATTTTTGTGATGTTTTTATTAGCTGTTTGGACTCTTATTCTGATGGCACCCATTCAGGATCCATTGGTGAGCAAGTGATGTAATATTACATTTCTTAAATCTGTTCTGATGAAGAAACAAGCACATCTGCATCTTGGATGGCCTGAGGGTGAGTACATTTTCAGCATTTTTAATTTAATTTTTTTCATTTTTGGGTGAACTATTCCTTTAAATTTTGGTATGATTGTTGCATAAACCTATTATATAAATTGAAACTCTTGAAATATATTTCACAAGTTGTACAGTATGTATGGACTATTTGTATGGACATAAGGGTGCACAAATTACATTTTTGGGTGAACTATACCTTTAAGTGCTCTTCTGCATTCATGTTGAGTAAATCTGTAGTTAAGAGTCCCAGCCCCCTCCTTTTCCATCACAGTCTCTCAGCAACATCAGCTCAGACAACGCCTCCTCCTCCCTCCATTTAGATAAATCCTGCTGTAGGATGCAGAAAAAAACATTATTGAGTTTGCAACATCCTGTCTTCACTTATAAGAACGCTCTACAGTTTCTATGAGAGAAATCGTATGCATTACAGGGAGACCATTGACTGTCAGATCATTGAATGTCTGTCTGAAAACTGATACTCCTTCCCCTAGAGAGCTGCGGATGGCATTGCCTCATTGGGATGAGATAGCCAACCATGCTCAAATTTTGTGAATCACAGCAGGTTTTCCCTTATGTGACATAAACAGAGCAGAGAGAACAGAAGTCAAGGTGACCTGATCAGTCAGATGGATTAGAAAAATAACTAAACAAACAAAATAAGCTACATTTTTGCTAGAACTTTGCTAAGAATTAATTAATAAAGTCAAAATGGAAAACTGACCCAGTAACATAGTTGTTGTGCACTAAAGACTTAGTCTATAGGGTTTAACAGCGAAAGCTTTTTCCATATTTCAGATCAGTGGGTTTGTAAAGATTAACTTTAGCTTTTCTTGGATGACTGGGTACTGAGATAAGGCCACAGTATGCATTATATGATATTTGAGATGTTTCCATTCAGAGACTGAAAATAACATCTTTCGTCGAATGCAAAAAGATTTTTTGTTTTATAGGATAAAGCAAAATATGACAAGAGCAAATTTAGAGCAAGGTTTTTCTTTCTTGCCCTTACCAAGAACATCAAGAATTTAGCGTGGTGAATTTAAAAGTGGTGACTCTGGTTAAATGGTTACATAACTATATGGGATGACCTGAAGAAGCCAGAATAAATATATTATAACTTCTTAATAGATTGCTAGAGCTCAGATCCTAAAACTAACTCATAAATAAATAATAAAAACAATAAATAAATAAGTAAATACATAAAAAAAAAACAAATAAATAAATAAATGAGTGAATGAATCAATGAATAAATAAATAAATAACAAATAAATATATTTTTTTTATTTTAGTAACAAACAACAACCAAAGTAACATACTTCAGTGCAATTTATTATTATTTATTTTTAATGAATACATAAAACATAAATAAATGTTTTTTATATATATATATATATATATATATATATATATAATGCAAATAAATAATATAAACAATATAAATAAATAATATTTTAGTAAAAAACAACAACCAAACTAACACATTTCAATACAATTTATTATTTATTTTTAATAAATAAATATTGTTTATATTTCAGTAAAGCAATAAACAACCTAACAACCTAACAAACAAACAAATAAATAATAATTTTACTGTTTTTAAGAACACGTTGTCTTGCCTGCATCTGTACATTATTGTGTGAATACTGAGTGCTGCATAGACTTACACACTAAAGCACGTCACCACCAATCATATAATATGAAAATTAATTCTATCTGAGGCTCGAGCGCGTGTTAAGAAAGCGTTTGCGGTAGACTGGAGCGGAGTCCAGGTTTCTCTGGGGAAGGAGGGAGAGGGACATCTAATCGTCCTAGTCTGCAGGAAGGGTGCGCACGGAGCGCAGTTGCTCTGCGCTGAAGTAAATCTTTCTTGACTGATAAAGAGTTCATCATTCAGCGGGAGGTGTGTTCAGTCTTCTTCGGTTCAAACTTCAAAAATGAGCGAATTAGACGAAGAATTTGCCAAGATGCTGCTCATGAAAGAGGAGCGGATAAAGGAAATGGAGAGGCTGCTGTTGGTGAAGGAGCAGGAGGTGAATGAACTGAAGAGAAAGCTGCACAAATGTCAGTCAGTGCTGCCGAGCGCTATTGGACCCAGAACCAGGCGCGCAAAGGGCATCTCCGCGGAACCGCAGACCTTCAGGTCCTTCCAGGACTTGAAGAGCGAAGCTTTGTGCAAACACCCCAAGTCGGACAGGTAAGAGCCCTTCATTTGCTACCTATAGACGAATATTCTTTACATTGGTGTCACAAACAAACTGTGGATGCTTTCTGTCGGAATCGAGTCTCAGTTACCTCGCAGTGTGATTATACTATTACACTATACACGAGTAAATGGTAGCACTTTATTTTAAGGTGCCGTAGTTACAATGTTATATGTACTTACTATAATAACAGCAATAATTACAAGTAACTAACCATAAACTAACACTTAACATTATAGTACGTACATATAGTTACATTTGCAATTACACTGTAACAACATCCCCTTAAAATCAAGTGTAACCTTTGCACACGTGACTGTACTTCACTATACTATACTATACTATACTATACTATACTATACTATACTATACTATACTATACTATACTATACTATACTATACTATACTATACTATACTATACTATACTATACTATACTATACTATACTATACTATACTATACTATACTATACAACTAATTATACAATGCAACGCTTTATACAATACTATGCAACAAAGGTATATGCAAGATTGGATTACCACATTGTACAACACAACTATACTATACTATACTTTACGAATAATTATACAATGCAAAGCTGTATACAATTCTATGCAACAAAGGTACAGTATATGCAATACTGGATTACCACATTTTATGACACTACTATACTATACTATACTTTACGAATAATTATACAATGCAAAGCTGTATACACTACTATGCAACAAAGGTATATGCAAGATTGGATTACCACATTGTATGACACTAGTACTACTATACTATACTATAGTCTTCTATACTATACTTTACGAATAATTATACAATGCAAAGCTGTATACACTACTATGCAACAAAGGTATATGCAAGATTGGATTACCACATTGTATGACACTAGTACTACTATACTATACTATAGTCTTCTATACTATACTTTACGAATAATTATACAATGCAAAGCTGTATACACTACTATGCAACAAAGGTATATGCAAGATTGGATTACCACATTGTATGACACTAGTACTACTATACTATACTATAGTCTTCTATACTATACTTTACGAATAATTATACAATGCAAAGCTGTATACACTACTATGCAACAAAGGTATATGCAAGATTGGATTACCACATTGTATGACACTAGTACTACTATACTATACTATAGTCTTCTATACTATACTTTACGAATAATTATACAATGCAAAGCTGTATACACTACTATGCAACAAAGGTATATGCAATATTGAATTACCACATTGTATGACACTACTACACTATACTATACTATACTATACTATACTATACTATAGTCTTCTATACTATACTTTACGAATAATTATACAATGCAAAGCTGTATACACTACTATGCAACAAAGGTATATGCAAGATTGGATTACCACATTGTATGACACTACAATACTATACTATACTATGCTATACTGGCCTAAATTTGGACTGCGAAAAATGACTTAAAATTGTGATTGGTGCAAAGCAAAGGGTACTGATTTTTTTTTCTTTGTGTGTGTGTGTGCATGTGTGTGTTTGACAAATGCAGGTGGTTTTCATGTGTCACCATTGTGTTTAATTGTAGAAATCAGTTCTTAAAACTTGCTTGGAAGCTTTGGTCATGTGTACGTCATTAACTTGGTATATTTCTCCTAAGTTTTAGTACCAAAGAAACTGTATCGTAGTTTAAAGCAACTTTACTCACTACACTACAGTGCAACACATGGTTTCAGAAAAAAATTATAAATAAAAAAGAGGTGTCAATTCATGGAATAAATCCATTTTGGAGGCGTTTTAAAATGCTTCTGTTTTTACTATCACCAGTTTTGCCTCTAAATTGTAATAGAATGAGATACACTTTATTAAAGTGTTTATAGTATTGCATCAAGCTATATGGATGCATAATTAGCTGACATTAACGTATATAAATGTTGGTCCGTAATGCCTATAATAATGTATTAACATACAGTAAAAGTCCAGTCCATCTGGTCTAATGCTCTTAGTCATAAAAGCTCTCTTTCACACTCTTGCTCAGTGTCCAATAGCCCTTCTGTACAACCCTAACCTTGCTGAATATTTAATACTGGCTGTTAAATATTTAATGTCACAGATATTCACTGCTATATTTAGGATTCATATATTGTAACTTTCAACTTTTCCTGGAAACACGTGGAATGTCCCACATTTAGTGGGAATAAGTAAACCTTGTTTCTGTAAATGAGTATCTTAACCTCTGCAGGGGTCAGCGGGAGCTGTAGCTTGCTAAATATTATTGATATTACTGCGACATTTTCATTTTGCTTTTGAATGTAATAAAATGAAAAAGTGCAGTTTTGGATTATAATAAGCAGTTTTGCCAGTTCTTTTCAACTATTGGCTGTCCTTAAAGCGTCTCAAAACTGAAATAACTTCCTGTTAGTAGCCACTAGATGTCAGTAAAATATCATCATCCCTCGAAGGGTCGCTATTAAAACTGAGGAATCTAATGCACTGTCACTGATATGACAGAGGGTTTATATTGAGACCTTTCATGAAGTGTGGATGGAAAAGATAATGTTTTTGGTTCACGATGCCATTGTAATGCCCTACTTACAAGCATATTTATCATCATGTAAATAATTTATTCAGCAATTAAAAGTGACAGAGGGTAATTGAGTGAGTAGTATTTGTCTGTGTCATGTGATCTCAACATGGTGGGGAGCGGCATGTGGGTGGGATACAAAAGCTTTTTTTTAGGCCACTGATATGACTGGAGCCTTTCATATGAACTATTCATTTAGGGGTATTTTTTTATTGTGGAAAAAGTGCAGTTAACACATTTAGGTTTAAATTAAGCTCCTCTGAAATATATATATATATATATATGTGACTAAGGCATGTACAAAATGCAATGCACATTAATCTACTATTTTTCCTGTTTGCTATTTGCTATTTAATATTTTTTTAATGTTTTTGAAAGAACCAATATATTGTGAAAGAACAGTAATATTGTGAATGTGTGTGTGTGTGAGTGTATGTATAATTTATTTCTGTGATGGCAAACCTTTTTTGTAGGATTCTTTTAATCGAAAGAAAGTTTAATTAAGCAGCATTTGAAATAGATATATATTTTTTTACATTATAAATGGCTTTACTGTTTTGATAAACTGAATGTGTCCTTGCTGAATAACATTTATTTATTGATTTATTTATCTTTCTATCTTAATCCAAACTTTTGAGTGTATCTGTATCACAGTTTCCACAAAAATATTAAGCAGTAGAAATGTTGATAGCTTTGAACATTGATAAGAATAAGAAATGTCTCTTGAGCACAAATCAACATATTAAAAAATAATTTCTGAAGGATCATGTGACACTGAAGACTGGAGTTGGAGTAATGATGCTGAAAATTCAGCTTTGCAGCACAGGAATAAATTCAGGAATAAATTATATTTTTATAATATTTCACAACAACCTATATACATATATACAGTGTTACATATATGTATGAATCTGAACCTAAACCTTATAACATTTAACATTTGTTCTTATTTTATGCACTGTAAACTCAGGTTCTTGAGACTGATAAAAAGCGATCTCTTTGACAAATACTGCCTGCCCTCGTCTCTGATGCTGTGTGTTCTCATGTAGAACTCCTTATATAATCAACAAGCTGCTTGAAAAGCACTTGAGAATGGAAAGTGTGTTATCTTTCTTGTCCTGATAAAAGGCTGCAGGGTTAACGGTGGCTTGTGCTGCAGATCCAGACTCTGGCCTTCCACATTAGCATCACATCTCTCACGTCCGCATTGGCATAGACACTTTGATCTGCGCCTGGTCTCCAGTTCTTGTAAATGGTTTGCGAGAAGGACAGAGCCTCATCAATCGTGCTTAATTGGTCTTTTTTGCTATGCATGATAAATGGGATTCATGTTCATTTTGGGGCAGTGCTCATGGAGAAAAGGAAGGGATGGACTAGATACAGAATAATGTCCCTTGTGAGGTTTGTGTGCTACATTGTGGGTTTCAAAATTCAGGACATTTATTAACCACTTTATTAATGTCTTGTATAAAGCCTTAAGATCCTTTCTGC
Source organism: Sinocyclocheilus anshuiensis (assembly GCF_001515605.1). Classification (NCBI taxonomy): domain Eukaryota; kingdom Metazoa; phylum Chordata; class Actinopteri; order Cypriniformes; family Cyprinidae; genus Sinocyclocheilus; species Sinocyclocheilus anshuiensis. The sequence goes on from NW_015544159.1 coordinate 123,914, forward strand.
CAGACAAAACACTAAACAGAATGGTACATAAAACAGTTACACAGAGCAGTGAAAAATATACTGTACAAGACATAAATGTAACAGTTAGCAAACATGACTGCTACAGCTTGTTATTTATCTTCATTTTACCATCTTATTATGACACACACACACATACACACACACACACACAAATATATATATATATATATATATATA
>NW_015544159.1:124165-125727 GCF_001515605.1 Sinocyclocheilus anshuiensis
TAATAATAAAAAGATAAATTACAATAGATTTAAGTTTTTAGTAATTATGATTTCCTAACTACCAAAATTAATTAATGCATTAATTGGCTTATAGCCAATGGGAATTATTATTATTATTTTTTAAATATGATTTGAAATTTTGTTGTCAGCTACTGATGTTGTTGTGTTGTATTATTGATGCTATTTGCATTTGGTCAAGTTAATTAAATCTTTACTTATCTCTGTATGGAGATGTTTTCTCCACTAGAGGGCGCTTTTAATCCTATTTTTTTTTTAACTGTAAATTCTTGCCATTTTCTTTTCTCTGGCATATGCCACCTGTTAATATTGTGTATATATATGCGTCCTTTTGAAGCATTTTTTAGTATCCTTGATATACTATTATAGTTTTTGTTCATATTTTAATTTACATTTTCTTTTTATGTCATTTGATTTATGGAAATTAAAAAAACAAACATGTTTGTATAGTTTTTATTAAGTTTTTAGTTTGAGTTCATTTAGTTTGAGTTATTTTAGTACTTCAAATTCAATTGTTTATGTTATATAATGGTATATATTTTATTTTAGTTATTATTTATTTTATTTCAAGTAATCAAAATGTTTTTATGGTTTAAGTTAACTATAATAACTCTGTTTTGAAAGTATAATGTTCTACAGAATTCCAATAGGTTTCTATCTAACATGCTTTCTGATGTGTTACAGTAGTGTAATGAACAAGAAGTCTACACAGGGCATACAAGTGCAACAATTTCATTCTCAGAGTAACATTTTTAGCCCTAGACAGTGGGGGCAGTTAATGAGGTGAAATGGAGCACCAGCTGGTCGTGTGTTAATGGGAAGGATCCAGATGATGTTAGGGGGACTGTGAAGAAGAAGCATGTGGTAGAACTCCAGAGCATCATCTGGACATGCAGCTTGTTCTGTGCAGATGAAGTGTAGAAGCATGCTGCAGTTGGTTGTGTAAACACATGCTACAGAACCCTTGGATATCATTAGTGTTGTATTTAAAGGAATATTTCACCCAAAAATGATAATGTTCTGATTATTTACTCACCTCCAGACCATGCAAGATGCAGATTCCATGGAAAACATTCCAGGATATTTCTTCATCTAATGCAAGTGAATGCCATTTGTAGTTGAAAAGTATAGATTAGAATTGTTTTATGTATGTATGTGTGTACGTATGCATGCATGTATGTATGTTTTTTTTTTCTTTTCCTGAAAATGACGGATTTTGTTTTCCACCAGAGAAGACCCTTATTTGTTGACAGGGGTTGTGTGGATCACTTTGAAGCAGCCTTCAATGTTGGTCTATGTTGGACCCTGTTTACTTACTCCAAAACCTTCATTTCTATTTGGCTGAAAAAAGAAAGTCATATACATCTTGGATGGTGTGGGGGTGAGTAAATAATCAGGAAATGTTCATTTTTGGGTGAACTATTCCTTTGAGTGTTAAGGGATTGTGGTACTGTAAATGCACATCAATGATACATGAACTTAAAAAGACCCCAAGCAGAATAATTGCAACAATGTTAAATGTTGATGGATTCCTGTGTTAGTAT
>NW_015544159.1:125790-130065 GCF_001515605.1 Sinocyclocheilus anshuiensis
TAATAATAAAAAGATAAATTACAATAGATTTAAGTTTTTAGTAATTATGATTTCCTAACTACCAAAATTAATTAATGCATTAATTGGCTTATAGCCAATGGGAATTATTATTATTATTTTTTAAATATGATTTGAAATAACCTTCACTATAGTTGCAACATCTGAAAATGACATTTTGGTCATGTACAGTCTAAATGTACATCTTGCTTCTTAAAATGCAATGATTCTTTCTGAGCGTTGGATGAATTTAATAATTTCTGACAAGCTAAAACTCATAAAATTAGAGCAGATTTGAAAGAATTTATTGTAATTCAAGGTAAATGATGAGAAACATTTTTACGTCTTAAAAAGTGCAAAAAGCAAGTTCAATTAAAACGTGGCATAGGTATTTTCTGTGAGGTATTTGCTGTGTGCATATTTAATTTGATGCCTGATGTGCATATTTTCGAAGTATAAATGAGTAAAAATTATTTGTATTTTAATAGGGATAATTTAGGAAGTGCGTAAAGTTAGCGTAAAGGAACTGTTATTGAAACTACTGTTTGAATGCGCTCACGTGCTTGTGTATTGTGTAAGGTAGCGCACTTGAAGGCTCTCAGCGGCTGTTACAGGTGCGCACTTGAGTCTTTCCTCATTGGCTCATCGGGGAGCCACGAGCGTGCTGCTCTCACGACGCGTTCACTGCGCGCTCATGGCGTTCCACTCGCGCTCGACAGCTGCGACTGACGTATTTGGACAAGAAATGAATGCCCTGTGAAACTTCTTCGTCTCCCGAATGTGATCTTTGCAGACGCTGTGGGTGTTTCCGCGCGCATTCCTCCGGTATAAATAATCCGAAAGCACGCCGGTGGATCGGCGCGGCAATTTTTTGGGCGACATTACCACGGAAAATACGACCGAAAGCGGTTTGCTTTAATTTCATGACCGAAAACTGACCGTTCACCAAGTTGGTAACGACTCCGGATCGTTAACTGTGGGGAGAAATGGGCACATTACGCGATCTCCAGTACGCGTTACAGGAGAAGATTGAAGAATTGAGACAGAGAGACGCGCTGATTGATGAATTGGAGTTGGAGCTGGACCAGAAAGATGAACTCATCCAGAAGCTTCAGAATGAGTTAGACAAATACCGATCCGTTATAAGACCGGCAACACAACAAGTCCACAAGCAGAGTGTCCTTCAAGAGCAGCAGAGGACCAAGAGACAGGCGATCTCTGCCGAACCTACAGCCTTTGATATTCAAGACCTCAATCATGTCACCCTGCCTTTCTATCCAAAGAGCCCACAGTAGGTGACACTTAAATCTGATCAGTGTTGTTATGAAGCTGTCCATCAAATTAACCGGAACAAAGTGCTGATGATGATTTGCATTACTGATTCAATTATGCATATGCAATCGTATAATGACACATAAATCATTGCCTTTGTGCTGTGATCTTGGTCAGTGAGACACCTCGAGTTCTGTGGTAGGAATATAATCATAACCATCCATCAAACCTGTCTCCATCCAAACCTTCATTACTTCACTGATGTTATGTAGCCTATTGTGAATATAGGCAGACAGCCAGCCTGGTGATGCCACCTGTTGATTCTGTTTATCAACTTCAAAAGGGAGAAAAAGTGCATGTTCATATGTAGATTATAGTTCATGCATACTGTTTTTTTTTCTTTTAAGAGAACAGTGTGAATTTCAAAATCTTATATTTCTTCATCATATATATTTTATTAGATTAGACTCAACCTTATCTGCTTGTGCAGAGCAAGTCTAACCAGAAGTAGTATTACAGCATAGTGTATTATATTTAATGTTATAATGTGCAAAATAGAAATATACAATTTGTATTTATATAAGGATATACAGTGGTAGTCTATAGATAAATCATGGTAAAGTGCAAATTTGAAAATGAGGTACAAATGACAGAACAAATTAATGTGGTAGTGCAGAAAACATGATATTTAGTACGTTATTTAGTTTAGAATAGTATAATGCAGAATGACATATAATATGGATATACAGATTCATGTTATTTTTCCATTAAAATGTTCATGTTCGTTTCTTATGAAAAAAAAATACATTAGAAAAATGACAGACCCCACTGTATAATATATAAGGAAGTATATGATTAACACACACATATATATATATATATATATATATATATATATATATTTTCTAATATACATTTCATATATATATATATATATATATATATATATATATATTGGCTAATAGTCATTTCAAGATTATTTTGGGAACATTTTTTTTGCAAAACTAAAACATGAAATAAAATAAAATAAAATATAAAAAAACCTTGAAATTATTTTATATTAAAAAGTTAATTTAAGTTACCTTGATGTGCTAAAATAACTAAAATTTAAAAAATAATGAAAACTATGTAGACATTTAAAAATCAAAAACTAAGAAAAATGACAAGCACACAAGAAGATTATAAAACTTTAAAATTAAAACTGAAATGTGAAAACAATAAACTCAACTGAAAAAAATATATAAAGATGTTTTTTTGAAGGGAATGTATATGAATTTCAAAATATATTATTTTTCTGCATCATAAATATTGTATTAGATTCGATTCAACTTTATTGTGCTTGTGTAGAGTAGGTCTAACCAGAAGTGCGAGTCGTAGTAATACAGCAGCGTAGCAAATAATTGTAATAATAATAATAATTTATGCATTTAGCAGATGCTTTTATCCAAAATGACTTACAGTGCATTCAGGCTATACATTTTGTACCAGTATATGTATTAAATAAATAAATTATGGTGAAGTGCAAATTGGAAAATGAGCTGCAAATGACCACTATAGTGGAGATGACTTGGAATACAGTACATCGTTTAGTTATTATATTTAATGTTATAATGTGCAAAATAGAAATATACAATTTGTATTTATATAAGGATATATACAGTGGGGTCGTAAAGTCTGGGACCACATTCAAATTCTGGGAACCAAAACCCTGGAAATAAACAAAGTTTTAGGATTTTTATAAATGTAAAACAAGGAACCATACAATGAAGATGAAATATTTAAGATTCTGTAACATTTGAATGTAACTAATGAAAAAGCACATTTGTGACACTGACAACATGAGCTCTTTGTACAGATGGTCAGATGTTATTGCTTCCAATGAAGCGTTACATCTCAAACCATACTGGAGAACATCAGGTTTCGGTCATATCAGCACTAGTTCTGCTTTCAGAACAATGCAGATCCCACTATATAATAGAAGTATATATAAGGCAGTATATGATAATTATTGGCTAATAGTCCTTTCATGACTGTTTTAGGAACATCTTTCAGTCTCATATATCAGCCACAAAGGTGTACATAAAATGTTAAGCATTTGAAATTGCTTTTAAGCCTTTTAAAACTATATATAGAGTTCAATGAAACTGCATGATGATCTCTAATGAAATGCACACAACTGGAAAGCGGAGTAGATTCTTAGCACCGTTGAGAATCTTTTCATCTTCTCCTCAGCAGGATCTCTAGAGCGGTATTATCTAAAAGCCTCCCTCGTCCACCATGCCATCATTTTGAGGGGGGGCTATCAAAATGAAGAAAAAAGTTTCATAAAAAAAATGTAATTCCTGAAAAGAAAACATTACTAGTTTGCCACAGTGTTACTGATTAGAAAATTACATCTTAATATTAAAATAAATATTTGGACAAATCTGATTCGTTGCTTGTAAACCTTTGTTTCCAAATTAATGTAACAGTCACATAGGGCTGGGTATCGTTCAAACATTTTCGATATCGATACCGATACCGATACAGATACCTTGACTTCGATACCGGTTCCTGAACGATACTTTTTTCGATACCAATTTTATGAAATAAATTTTAACAAGATTACATTATCTAAATAAAAAAAACTTTGGTTTTATTTTTCAGCTTGTTGATATTTATACAAACTCGAAGACTCATCTCCTGAGCCACTGCACAAAGGAACAAAATGTAACCAACACAATAAATCAGTGCAAAATAGTTTTAATAAAGCTCAAATAGTCTTCAGTTTACACATCTGTTAGGCTACATTTATACTAGTTATTGTTCATTTTAAACAGCATAGCTCAGACAGAATCATGATTTTATTTATTTTCCACTGATTTACTGATGAGCATTAGCAGCTTCCAGCGCTGTCTGCTTGTGTTCTCTCTTCCATGATCGCTGCTCTGACTCAGAGGTAATAACATATTTAATTTCAGCAACATTACATGGCCAAAACACACATTAGACGGCAATCGGAAGTTA
>NW_015544159.1:130077-139041 GCF_001515605.1 Sinocyclocheilus anshuiensis
TTATTGGGTTGTTTTGACCCAGCGGTTGGGTTCAAAACATCCCAACCGCTGGGTCAAAACAACCCAATAGCTGGGTTCGTCCCTTTTTAACCCAGCTCTGGGTTATATTTAACCCAGCATTTTTTAGAGTGTAGGTGTGTTCGACTTGACGTGGACTGACTGTGCAGACCGATTGGTGTATTACAGTACCACGAGAGCTAGCTTTCGAATCGCTCTTGCGGATGATCGATCTGCGCCGCACCTCTTCTAGTCGAACACACCGGCTAGTGCTGCAGGCTTATTGGCTCACTGACGCTGATGAGATTAACCCCGTATTGAAATTTGGTACCGAACGACGAGACGTTTTTCGATACTCTATGGTATCGAGGCAATTCGGTTGGTGCCTAAAAAGTATCGAACTCGATACCCAGCCCTACAGCCACATGCAGAAACTAAGACCTAAAACAGGAAATGACATCATAAAGTCCCCAGAACTATCAAACTTTAGCCTCTCTATCGCCATCTGTGGTTAAAACCTAAAATTGCATGTTACTTACATAGTAGTTCTTCCACACTTCATTGTCTGGTTTCTCTTCTATTGCATAAAATGTTTCTATTTACAACATTTTTTTTTGCAATGTTTGAGAAATGACCAATCAAAGGTGTTTAAAATAGCCACTGGTGCAGAAGAAATCCACCCAGTACAGACCAAAATGCTGAAGTTTTGTTCAACGCTCGCTTACTGATTGAGTTTTTCAGTCTTGCGAATACTTTCATTATAGTGAATGCTTTCATTATATCCAATCCGATACAAATATGAGATTCAGTGTACAGCGTAGTCAGTGTCTTTGATTATAATCAAAGTTTTCGCAAGAGTGCAGAACTCAGTCAGGGAACTGAATTGACAGCTGTATTAATTATAAAAGGAGCGATGTTTGGTTGCTTTCTTTATGCAACTTATTCACAATCATTTTTCATTCTGCTAAAAATAACAATGGGAAGTTAATTGTCTACTCACTGTCTTGATTTATTGTAGCTACCACCACTTCTCTCCACTCTCACATGATGTAGAAGCAGGACATTCTTTTCTGTGTTTACGGACATGAAGTTAACGTGAAAACAAATGATGAAAGCCTGGATTTCCCTCCAAAACCAACCAGACAGCTCAGACTTGTAGGTTTGAATAGGGGTAAGATAAGAACCCTGTAAAAATTAATCAATTAAAACATTTTACAAGAAAATACTAGTTCAGTCTTTTTACAGAATATCTTCAAAATTTCATGTTTAATTCAGTGTGTGACGTGCTGTTTCTTAGTATTTTACTATCAATTTCTGGGTGAAAATTGTTTAAATCCTACACCATTTTTTTTAACACAGATTTGACTTTGATATCTATATAATGGAATTTTGTTAATTGGTTTTATTAAAAAAAGACTATAGTGGAGCTTAATTGTCATCATATAATTTCTTTAATATAAATATTAATAATTTAATAATATAAATTATTTATTCATAATTCTAACTTTTTTAATAGGAAATACATTGACATAGGATAAAAAAAAAAACTTGGTTGTGTCTAAATTTTCTTGCACAAAACACGCACAAATGGTTGTGTCTGGTTTAAAAAAAGAAAACATATATATATATTTTTATTTTTTTGAAACGGGATTGGTTGCAATCTATTTTAATTGCCGTTTGGCTGTTGTAGCAAACAGAAATAGTGTAAGCCATTGTACATCTATTGCAACAACATTTCACCCCATGGAATAATTTAAAGCACAAATGTTATATAAAGGCTACAATTTATACTTCTTTTGTCCTTAATTACACTGATGCACAACACCGACCTTTAAAAACAAACGATGGAACACCTGACATTTGTTTTAGTGTTTGTTAGAGACACGGTGAACAACCATGAGCTGGATCCAGAGTGTCTTCATATTGTTCTCTCCCACTCTGGGGCCCCTGTTAAGTTTTGCGGAATGTATCCATCTTGCTTCCTACCAAAAGAGCATATTTTCTCCTTTTATGGAAATGGCTCAGTGTTGTTCTCTGTGTCTGGGCAGACATGAATCTTTGTTAAACAAAAGAGTGGAGAGTGGCTTAAGAAGAGCTGTAAAAGAGTGCTGAGAGGGAAGGACTGTTAGGTAGGAGATGGCAACACATACTGCAAGTGTGCCAATCTACACTATCTGCCAGCCTATTTGAAGTTGTTCAGCGTGGCTCAACAAAGCCATGCTCCATCTGGCTTCAAAATCACTTCGGCATTCCACCGAGCGGCCTGCCAGGAGGACACCATAATGATGCCTCAAATATCAAAGACTCTGATTAAATTGAGGCTCCTGATGCGAGGTGGCATTTTCTGCACTTTTTTGCTATGGTAACCCCTTCAGAGCAATACTGTTGCCCATCTCTGAAGACTTTGAAATCTGTCCACCACCTGCAGCTCTGAGCTCAAAGAGAAAGTTTGGTGCATGGCCGTTTAGTTTGTTTTAATGAATGTGAGGTTTGATGTTGATCACGGTTTCTGTTTTTATTCTTCCCTTTTTTATTTTCATCATTTTGATTTCGGTCAGCACTGTTAATTTCCTCTGGAGACAGTGTGTAGGCTTCAGTCCACATGGGCTTTTTTTTGGTAAATGAGCCTTTGGGAACCAAGAAGCTATAATTAGGCAAAAAAGAACGAACTGCACTCTTGCATGAGAACACTGTTACTCCAAAAGATACAGTATCAACGGCCTTTATGCTTGTGAATGTGGCCTGGCCTCTGATCATGATCTGCTAAGCGGAGTACTTGTAAATGGTTTTTGGATTAGTGATTTGCTATTCAAAATAGGTCATGATACAAACGGTCTGATATGGTATCGCGTGGGACGCGGAGAGCAGGGTAGGTACATTGTGAGTGAAAGCTTTAAAGCAACTCTCTACAGACACCTTGGCAATGGAACGCCATTGGCTAGGTAATTTTTTAGTTTACTCGCCAGACTATATTTGACATTTTTTATGATAGAACTCAGTGATGTTTGTAGTGCAGTAATAGTAATGTTTGAAGTACAATAATACTAATAAAATAGTACTACTACTACTACTAATTATACTACTACTGCTACTGATAAGCTGCCTATCGCATATGCGAGTGATTTACTAGCATTGTAGAGGGTTGTAATGTCAACATGAAATTAAAATTGACAAGCCCAAATTCCCAATAAAATCAAGTCCTGCCTTCTAAAACAGAGTAGGATACAATTAACTTTTATTGTTGACATTATAACTCCTAAAGGCCATGCACACCCTGTGAAGCTTCAGGAGTGCCAACCACATTTAAATACAAGAGTGAATCCCCAAATTTTCATTTCGTGTTTGTGTATGGAACAGAATTCATTTTCGAAACTCTGATGATTGACACCAAGATAATATGATGAGCAGTGTTCTGGCCTCTCGTGCGTTTGGTATCCGCTATTTTTAACCATAGTAATATTACAGTGACCAAAGGCTCATCGTGTTCTGCAATTTTAACTAAACCACCATCAACAGTGCCATCGTATTTTGTTTATATCTGGAAGGCTACTTCACAGACTGCACTCTTTAAGGGTTGCCATGTCCACTTTTTATAAGCGGCGCTTATTAGGCATCTTTGGGATTGTTGTTTGGGCTCGGCTCATAAAGCAATCCAGTTTATAAAGTTAATAAAGTAGGCAGGTGCAGGTCACGATATTTTGGTATGTGGCTTATTTCCAAGATAACACATTTGGATTTAAGTTTATTTTGGGCTTGTTCTTATTCGTTGTTGTGTTTTACTAGCAAGCTCTTGCAACACTAATGAGTCAAAACACTAATGTGTCAAAATGATTTCTTGCATCGCACATACTTAAAAGACATAAATCTCTCAAATCAGTTGTTCAGTTCCGTACACACTGTGTAGAATTTCTGTAAATTTGGTGGTCACTACATCAATTTTTCAGGAGTTAATTCGGTTGTAATGCGTTTAATGAGAGCATTATGAGTGTTAAGTTTTCATTGCATCTCTCATTTAAACTTCAGAAGCAAAAGTGCTATTAGGGTTGGTGCAATTAATTTCTGATAAATCCATTTCAGTGAGCTGATTCTAAACTCAGAAGTCATTGCATCATAACTGAAAAACGTACAGAATCCCTTTGTGCCTACGTGTGATCTAACTGAATATCCTGATTCACTTATAAATATATCACATTATGGAAGTTAAACAGGTTGCTTTCCTGTGCATACTGTCCTGATATAAAATTAAAATTGAATTGAATGTCTTTGATTTGTTAATGTAATTTAATATCATATTTGAATTGGGAATGGTACAGCATCACACTTAAAGAAAAAAATCCATAGACAATTCCAGGACATTATCCGTTACATTTGCTGACCTTTAACCCTAAAACACAACACAATGCAATGCAAAATTCAAAATACGGATTAAACACCTGTGAAAAAAATATGGAAAATTGGTTCATATTAACACAGTACCTTATGCCGATTTTTACAGACTTTTCTTAGAGTGCACCTGCACCATTTTGAGTGATCAAGTCTTACCTGTCTTCTGTTCCCCTGTCCCCTAGTCTTATTTACGCCTCTCATTATAGCCGGTCGATCGCTCACCATGTCTGTGTGGGAATGATAGATTGTCTCAATGTAATGTCTTCATCAAGTATGAAAAGTAGAATGATTTTTTGTTAATCCCCCTTTCAGTGTCAGACAGAAGGAACAATTGAAGCCATATTTCTCTAGACAATTGCACAATGGGGTTGATAAGAAAACAGCACATGAAATGAGTTTATAATCCTATAAGTGTCCTATTAATGTCAGTCATCAATGTTCCCCTTGGAATTAATATGCATACAAATGATCATGCATATCTGCTGCTGCCTGAGTTTGATTTGAACAGTTATTAGCAGTGATGACTCGAGTTTTATCAGCTGACCTCAGTCAAAGACGATACACAGTTGCTTTTTTGTGTATTTGGTCTTTTTCAATATCAGTAGTTCACTGATTCCTGAGTACTAGGAAAAAAGTGAAATCAAGAGCACTATTTTAAATTAGGGATGCACGATATTAGATTTTTGCCGATATCTGATATGCACATATTTTAAAATCATTTTGGCCATTAACCGATACCGATATATATTTCCCTTTGTTTTGAAACAACACCAAGTCCCTCTTGTGTGGAATTTATAAACAAATAATTTTTAACTTTGGTTAGTTTTGAGCAAAAACTTATTTGTTAGAACTAATAAACATTATTAAATTATTAAATTTGTGTCAGCACCATCAGATGCAAAAAAAATAATAATAATAAATCAATAAATAAAGCCAAAATATTGTTAAATTTTGCATTCACTTTAATAAATAAAGTGGAGGTGTTAAGGAAACACATATTTTGATATCACATATTAGTCATTGTTTTTCTGGTGATATTAGCTAACATGACAGTTGACAGTAACATGACAAAATTTGGAAAATTGCCTAAAAATCTCAAACAACTGATTTACATAATATTTTGAGTTAATATTGAGGTTGTACAAGTATATATAAAATATATATATATAAAAATAAAGGCTGTAATAATTTTGAACTCATGGCTAGTGAAATATGAAAAGAGGACCTTCAGGAAAAACACTGACTTTGAAGTTGCCTAGTTTTTAATGCTTTAAAAAAAAAAAACGCTTTAATAAGTAAAGACAAAAAGTAAGAACATATTTGCAAAACTTTATAAAAGAGGTGCATTAGTGCCACAATTTTTTACACTTTTTGGTGTAATCAACATAGAGATTTTTTACTAAACAGTAGTCTTAAGACCCGTCCACACCATGAACGATAACTATAACGATAACTACATTAGCGTCTATAATGGCGGATGATATTGTCTGTTTATTCTAAGCGCACACTCGTCTGCCGCTTTAAATTCTCAAGCTCGTTATAGCAGGATTGATTCTGATTGGGTATCATTGTTTTTATCGATCATCAGCTGGAAAAAATTGTTCAGAAAGTGATTCCAACAATATTGTTTCCCTGTGCCTTTATCGTTATAACTGTGGTGTGGACTCTGCTATTATTTAATATTGAGAACGATTTTTAGAACCATATCTTTATCGTTATCTTTATAGTTATCGTCCTTGGTGTGAACAAGCCTTTAGTTATCTTTGAATATTCATCTGAGTTAGTGATAATGTAATATCATAATTTGATATAAATTAACATGTTAATATTTTAGTGATCATCTCTCCCCAAATGTTGTTTTTTTGCCAAGTAATGGTAGGTGCAGTACTTGTTTTGTCTCATATCTCAAGAATTAGTGAGTTATATTTAGTGAGAGGTCAGTTTCTTATACAAAAACGCCATTGTTTGAAGCGCTGGTGCCCACATGGATGACGAATCAGAAACTGTGCTGATAGTTAATGTCATTAGTCCAGGCAGATCTACAGATCGTGAGGTCTTATCATCCGCCCATGGGACATTAGTACCCAGCAGGAGTGTGTGAGTGGTAGTAACGCAGTGTATCTGAGCAATCATCTGTCCGCCCCATGTCCTCCTCGGGCTCCAGTACTCGTGCACTCTTGCACAGATGGTCCATTCTTGCCATCATCTCTGCCACGCTGCCATTTCTAAACAAAGGAGAAAAAAGATCCAATATTTCCACAAGCAGATCTGCTTGTGCAATGATTGAATAATCAAATTTGTCCAGTGCATGATTAAGAAATAGATTTGTGGAATGGAACTTGGAATGCAGTGGCACTAGCAAGGCCACCTGACAAGCATTTTTCCAATAAACTGTGGTGTTGTCAATGAAAATGACTCATCATGTAGAGCCAAGATGCACTCCATATGAAGGAATTCATCCATTGATGTGGTGAGGTATTGATTGCATTCACAAACCCAGGTATGGAAGATTCTCTCTGATTATTTCAGCGGCTGACACTTTTCTGTGAGTAATCTCACACGCTTTGGTGTTGAATGGAGGTGTCTAGTATTTTAAGAAAAAATGAGAGATCTGTGAGATTTCAGTTCTTTCGGAGGAACCCAGTAGCTTTGCTTATGGGTTTTCAAAAATGTCTTCATCTGTTTTTGTTTTATAAACAGTGATCTTTATCTACTTTTCAAGCAAATTTTAGAGACTGTGACCTAATGCGTCCTATTTATGTCTATATATAAATATATCCACACATTTTTCAGTTGGCAGGATTTTTTAAAGTTATTAACAGAGCAATGGACGAATGAGAAAGCAAAGAGTGTGACGTAGTTGATATTAAAAGCGCAGTAAGCTGAGAAAGAGATCCGAATCCGGTAACAACGTACTAGCTGTGTCCCAGTTCTGAGGCTGCATCCTTCGAAGGATGCAGACTTCAAAGGTCATGCCTTTGAAGGCCGCAGAGGTCAAATACACACAAAAATGTGTCAAAATGCATGCTGTGGCAGGTATCCATGTAAACCCATTTAGTTATGTTTTAGTTGAATGTAAATAGTTGTGAGAAAGTAGGATGTGTGTCAGTATATTAGGTCTGTGAATTAGGTCTTAAAGTGACAGCAGCCATAATAAATCTGCTACTGCCTGTACCATTAATATTAATCAAACAACATAAGAAAAAAAAGAAAATCACTCACTGCTTTTGACCAAATAATTTTTTTGTAGATTTAATTAAAATCGCTGTATATTTAAGTCATAAAGTGTTGCATTTTTCATCGAACTATTACCTGAAAAATTTAAAGCACTGTTTACTTCATTTGTATCTTTGTTCTATTTTATTTATTTGATACATTGCTTCTTATTTGTTCTTTATTTTGACTGTTTACTTGTCTTGAATAAGCTTGAGCACTTTTTACTTGCGTGTTAGTTGTAGGGCTTACTAGATTTTTATCATAGCTTGCAAAATAGTCTTAAAAATCAACATGAAAAAAAAAATCATGATAAGATGGTGTATCGTGATCCTTCCTTACAAAATCGTGATATGATATTTTTGCCATATCGTCCACCCCTATTTTTAAATTAAGCAGTTTTTTCATTTAGTCCTTGTTATCCACAGGTCTAAAGAACTAATCAAAGAGGCCATTCTTGACAATGACTTCATGAAGAACTTGGAGCTGTCTCAGATTCAGGAGATTGTGGACTGCATGTACCCTGTGGAGTATGATAAAGATAGTTGTATCATCAAAGAAGGCGATGTGGGCTCCCTGGTCTATGTCATGGAAGGTAGGTCATGTCAAAGTATTCTTGCTGTTTACTTTACTGTGTTTTACAGCTGTAACAGATGATATACAGATAGGCCAGTAAACCACAAGAGGCTGTGCATTACAGTGATTTTACCTCGGGTATGGGGTGTTCTTTGGAAAAATCTCTTAACTGTGTAACACACGATGGTGTATTGCTTTACTTTGGATAATGAAAATTTAATGGCCATAAATAATTTGTATAAGACACGAAACTGCATTTTTATAATTTATTTATTTTATTAAAAGGGTCATAGGATGCCCATTTTCCACAAGTTGATATGATTCTTTAGGGTCTTAATGAAAAGTCTGTAACATAGTTTGGTTAAAATTTCTCAATGGTAGTGTAAAAAACACCTTTTTTACCCTGTCAAAAACAGCTCTTTTCAGAGCACGCACTTTTGTAGCATTTTCCTTTAAATGTTAAAGGGGTCATATGATGCTTTTTTAAAAGATCATTATTTTGTGTAACAGAATATGTTGACATGCTTTAATGTTCAAAAAACACATTCTTTTTCAAATACTGTACATTATTGTAGGTCCTCTATGCCCCGCCTCTCTCAAACGCTTCGTTTTATACAAAGTCCCTCCTTCCGAAAAGCGCAGTCTGCTCTGATTGGCCAGCTGACCCAGTGCATTGTGATTGGCCAGAACACCGCAAGCACTCGTCGGAATTGTAACTTCCCTTACCATAATCGCGAGCTTCATCTTTCAAAATAAATGTAAAGTAAATAATGTCATTAGTTTTACAATCAG
>NW_015544159.1:139340-150826 GCF_001515605.1 Sinocyclocheilus anshuiensis
TATGCACAATCAGCTTGTAACACTCCAAAGAGAAAGGAAAACTTGAAATCGCATCATATGACCCCTTTAATGATCTCTGCTGACCCCGCCCCTCTCTTCCGAGCCGCGTCAAAACTTGCTAATTAGCACATTATTAGGAAAGGCGATTTGCAAAGATTCGTTAAAAAAACCTTACACTCACTTCTTCTGTAGGTGAAGCTGGATCACGAATGATTCGCGCAAACATAGACGCATTTATGTAGATCGGGGGCGCATTTCCTTCAAAAACAAACATAATCCACTGCATCTTCTCAGATGTCGGGAGTAAACGACGACTGCTATGTTCATTATTACATTCAACAACAAAACACCTCAATCGCTTAGGAGCCATTCTTGTATGACCCCTTTAAAATACATGCTCCCATTTAGCATTATTTACATGATTTATTTATAAGTATATTGAGTGAATTCAGTTAAAGGCCCAATTTACCTTATTTTGCCCTATGTAAAAAAAAAAAAGGTTCCAAAAGTTTTTTTTTTTTGCGGTGATACCATAAAAGAACTATTTTGGGTTCCCCAAAGAACCTTTCTGTGAACGGTTTTTAAAAGTGTCAAGAACATTTTAATAATCTAAAGGACCTTTTTCCACTATAAAGAACTTTGTGTCCAATGGAAAAGTTTCATGAATGTTGAAGGTTCTTCGTGGAACCATCAATGCCAGTAAAGAACCTTTACTTTTAAGAGTGTATGAGATCAGCGAGTTGGTAACACTTCATAATAAGTTCTGAAGTTCTGGATGAAAAACCTTCTGATTCTAAAATTTCTAGATGATAAAGCAGTTTATAGCTACAGTTTGGGGTTTAGTTTCTGCTCTGTGTAGATATTATTTACCACTTGGATGTAAATGTAAATGCCCCCCTCGTTATGTAAATTAAATTTTATGATGATAAAATTTGTAATAGTTCTCACAGGCCTACTTCAGTTTTTACAGTTTGTTAAATTGATGACTCTTATGAAAGGAAATGCTCCATGTAGTAACTCACAAATCACTTTATTTTCAGTAGAGAGCAGCAGTGTAAACCCCGGCACAGGTTCACACAACAATCGAGAGTCTGTTCAGTTATACATTTTGGTTGTCACTCTAGTTTACAACCAATCAACATGAGAAAAAAACACATTTAGCTCTCGAAAATAGGGCTGCTGCTGTTTGAACGTTGGCTTAGAACTGAACTTGAGGAGTAATAACCGTAGCCTTATTTAATGCACTTCCAATTTAGCTTTTCATCTCCAGGCGGCCGGTTTGAATGGTGAGTTTTATGGTCACCTTGGATCTATTCACAGACATAACGTAGATCTCTTTCTTCTTTTATCATGTTTTATTTCCATGTGGTCTGCCGCAGGTTCTGTTGCAGTGCTGTACGAGTTCTTTCTAATGCCGTTTGTGATGTAAAATCTCCTTTTTGGTTTTGTTGACCATAAACAAAAGTCCTTTTAGACGTATTCACATCTTATTTAAGCCATCAGCTGTCCACGTATTTGGTTCAGACACCACAGGGCTTTTCTGAATGCACAGCCGCCCTCGGTGCTACAACGGTCTCTGGAAGCATTTAAAAGTTCACTTATAGCCTGTCTGAAAAAGTAGTCTGAAGTTGATTGTGAAGTGCACCTTGTTCAAAAAACAAAAACAAAAACTTTTTTTTGGTATTGCTCTTGCTGAATTGGTCTCTAGTTGCCCTTTAAAAATATAAACTGTTAATAAGATGGTTTCTAGTCTTAAAGATATTCTAGTCTTGAGCTGGATTCAGAGTGTCTGCATGGAAAGTTTCCATGGATTTTAAAGGTTCTTCATGGAACCATAGATGCCAATAAAGAACCTTTATTTTTAAGAGTGTAAAACAAATCAAACTAATTTTAGAAGTGTAGCTAAATAGGTGGGAGCACAGAGTTTGCTTTAATGCTAGGGTCATTGGATATGTTGCAAGAGAAAAATTGCTTCCAAAATGTTTCAGACACATTTAAAATTCATCATTCTGCGCTGTAGGGTTTTGGTATTTAAAAAACAGAAGTGCTTGAGTTGAAATATCGCATGAATGCCTTTGAATAGGCATTCAAGTGAGAGCCACTCATTGTGGTGTTTTTTCACAGCACTGCACCCATGAACCATTTTTGCCTCTCCAAACTAACCCCTGCCAGTCACAACAGGAGGCATGCTCTTTACCGCCAAACCTTTCAGTCTGCTCCCAGTAATGTACACTTGGCAGGCGGCTCACCTCCTCCTGGTGTATTGTTGTAGCTGTAGAATATGTCGGTAGTCCCCTCTAGCCACTTGAGATGCTAATTTCCTCTAATTTATTGCCGTGCCCTTGTGTCCGCCCTCTCATTTGATTCCAAACCCCCTAAGACTGACTGTGGTCCTCTTCATGAATGTATTTAGTAAGCATTTTTGGCAATTATGTGTACGCCCTAATGTGAACTTTGAAAGCGAGTGAATGTGTAATATTAAATGTCAAAATAGTTCACCCAAGAATAAAAATTTGCTGAAAATGTACTCACCCTCAGACCTTCCATAATGTAGATGAATTTGTTTCTCCATCAGAACAGATTTGGAGAACTGTAGCATTACATTACTTGCTCACCAATGGATCCTCTGCAGTGAATGGGTGCCGTCAGAATAAGAGTCCAAACAGCTGATAAAAACATCACAATAATCCACACCAATCCAGTCCATCAGTTAATATCTTGTGAAGCAAAAAGCTGCATGTTTGTAAGAAACAAATTCATCATTTAGATGCTTTTAATTTCAAACCATTGCTTATGGCTAAAATACGAGTCCTCTATACATAATATTACATTCAGACAGAAAAATATATTTACAATTTATTAATTGTACTCTAGTAGAAAAATGGCTTTGAAATATCTATTTTTTTTTTACTCAGAAAATGCTAGTAAATTTCACAAATAATAACAAAGAAATGGCAAGTATCACATTGAATTAAACATGAAATTTAGAAATAGAAAGACTGAAGTAGTATTTTCTTGTAAAACATCCTCCAGTAATCTTTGTTTTATTTGTGTTATTTATTGTGTCATGTAAGAAATGTGAATACTTAAAATGCTTATAAAGAAATAAATACAGTTATTTCATTTAAGGCTAAACAGAACATTATGGGAGTATCTTTTATTAAAGTTTTGTGCCAAGTAACTTTGAAACCCTGATTTGATAAAATGTTTTTATTTTTGTTAGATCCACTACTAATAGTGGCTTTGACACAGATCTCAGATTGTTGCAGACTTTCCCAGCCAATCAGTGGTGAACAATGAGCGAATCAATAACAATGTTAGTAAACTGACAACAAAATCACACCCACATTGTTTTAGAAGAAGAAGAAGGCTTATTTTCGGGCCGTCATTTGCGATTTCATGCGTCACATGCTAAAGCTTTATTAGAATTCACTGAAGTCGAGCCAATGATGAGTAGTGCTGGATTATAAAACATGTTTCAGGATGACCATCAGTGACATGAAATAATGACAACATTTTTCACAAGACTTCCTTTCCTGCTTACGTATGAGGAGTTGGCAAGGGACCCACTACATTTACAACACGCAAGTAAGTGCGATCCAAGCAGGAAAAGCCTCCCCCTTATGCCCTCTGAAGACAGCAGAAGTGATGATGAAACCAAGCTATACTTAGCCATGTGAGATCTGAACACTGAGAGCATGACTTGTCACATTTACTTTGGGAAAGACGCAGATGCAGCGGATCTCTGCTCTAGAAAACAGCAAGTAACAGTTTCTCCAGCCTTCTGCCAAACTGCCACAAACTGTCCCTGCATGCCGATGGTTGCATAGCAACCCCATGAATGCTCACCCGGGGTAGTTTATTTACATTCGCATTAATATACTGTGCCCCACAAACCCAGCATGGGATATTGCGTAAGATTGTCTGAAGTTTCAATCATGTGGAGCACAATATGTGTGAACTATGGTGAGAAAACCTGTTAGTCATCCGGAGATCTGACTGTTTAAGTGACGGATCCAATTCCAGGTAATGAGTTTTAAATGTGAAAATGCATAAAGTGGCTCATTTATTTTTTTTGTCTCTAATTGGTTTGTACAATTCTTACGTAAATTGGTGCATGACGTGGCAATAGTTCACCCAAAAATGGAAATTCTGTCATTATCGATTCACCTTCATGTTGTTTCAAACTACTCCTGCTGGTCTTTTCTCCATGGAATGCTATAAAAAAATAATTTTAGTGAATAATAATAATTCCTGACTTTAATTTCAGTCTGGTT
The DNA here is from genome assembly GCF_001515605.1 of Sinocyclocheilus anshuiensis. Classification (NCBI taxonomy): domain Eukaryota; kingdom Metazoa; phylum Chordata; class Actinopteri; order Cypriniformes; family Cyprinidae; genus Sinocyclocheilus; species Sinocyclocheilus anshuiensis. The sequence continues at coordinate 143,618 of NW_015544159.1, forward strand.
CACACACAAACATCATATGGCTTTAAAGACTTGGAATATAGTTCACACGTAGAATGATAATTATTGGCTTTATATCTATATTATCTAAGGATTCTTGGAGAAAAAATTAGTCTTTGGGTTAGGAACAAGATTAGGCTGATTAAATAATGACAGCATTTTCATTTTTGGCTGAACCTTTTCTTTAAAGGGGTCATGAACTGCCTTTTGTTATTATTTTATAATGTTCTCTGAGGTTCACTTATAATGTTAGTGTGATTTTACATAAAAAAACATAATTTAGAAGTATTAGGCTATTTTCTATCCTGCTTTTGAGCCTCTCTGCAGAACGGTCTGTTTTTATAGGCGGGGCTCATTCAAGACTCAAGGAAACGCCCACTGCTGTCATTGGCTAACAGTTTCTGTGACGTACTCTGAAAACAACATGGATCGTTTGGGTTAAAAACGTGTAAATACTCAGTATGATGATCTGGAACAGACAATGTAAGTGGTAAAAGCACGTTTACTCACACGTATGTGTTGCGACATTACTGTTGGATCTGCTCTAGTCGGACTCTGCGCTGCATCAGCGTTTACTTTCAGTCTCTCTGCCTGCGTCATACTCTCATTTAAAAATAAACCCATCATAATTGATAAGTAATAGGCTATTTTTATCCTGTTTTTGAGCCTCTCTGCAAAACGGTCTGTTTTTATTGGCCGGGCGCATTCAAGACTCACAAGTAAACGCCCACTGCTGTGATTGGCTAACAGTTTCACTTATTAAAATAACAGATGGCTGCGGTGATGTACTCTGAAAACATCATGGGTCATTGAGTTAAAAACGTATAAATACTCCGTATATATCAAACGGTCTGGAACAGACAATGCAATAGTGGAAAAAGCAGGTTTACTCACGCTAATGTGTTCTCTGAGGTTCACTTATAATGTTAGTGTGATTTTACATAAAAAAACCCATCATAATTGATAAGTAATAGGCTATTTTTATCCTGTTTTTGAGCCTCTCTGCAAAACGGTCTGTTTTTATTGGCCGGGCGCATTCAAGACTCACAAGTAAACGCCCACTGCTGTGATTGGCTAACAGTTTCACTTATTAAAATAACAAATGGACGCTGCTGTGACATACACTGAAAACAACATGGGTCATTTGGGTTAAAAACTTATAAATACTCCGTATATATCAAAGCAATAGTGCAATAGTGGTAAAAACACGTTTACTCACACTTATGTGTTGCGACATTACTGTTGGATCCACTCTACCCTTACGAAAAAGAAGTTTATTCAAGTGTGCTATTAGTATACTTCTTTTAAACTAAAAAATAGGAAAGTATCTAGTACAAGGATATTTGTATACTTACTACATAAAGTATACTTAAAAATATACTTGAACTTTACTTAAGTATACTTAATAAAATAAGTATTTTATTAAGCATCATCGTTTACTTTCAGTCTCTCTGAAAAGCCTGCATACTGTCTTCTTTAAAAATGAATCCGTAGTAAAGTAAAGCAAACAAGCTAACAGTGTTTCACTGATGCGATCTGGAGCTCTTTGCTGATTTTACCCCGTGTTTACACCGGACGCGAGATTCTGTCTACACTGGATGCGGCACGGATTGACACAACAAATCCCCGACAGTAAACTGCTGTCCCACTCTATTTCTGACATACTCAAAACATTTGCGCCGCTTCTGACTTGAAAGAGAAATCGATTTGCGACATGGTGCAACAGCACTCGCGTCTGATCTAAATATGTTAAGTTCACAAGGAAGGCAATTCAAAGACTATTTTTCACAACTTACACTACACAGTGTCTTGTAATCTTGTAATGTCATCTGTATGGTTCTGTTGATGGAGTAATCCTGTGTTCGCGACTCTCTAGTATTTCCTCTCCTACTACTACAAGCGCGTATCAGTGGGCGGGGCTAAAGAGGCAGAGATGTAGAAGCAGGCGTTGATCTTCTCCTGCAGAGGCGGTGCTTAGCCAAACTATTACATCATAAAGTGGCACATTCCAAAACGAGTCGTTTTCTGAGCTTGGTTTCAATAAAAGCTGTTTTTAGACTAATGAGAAAGTTTTGAGTTTTGAAACTTACAGGATGTTTTATAGTACATTAACCTGTTATATGTCAAAAGATAAATGACCCCTTTAAGATTATTAGCAAATGGGAAGAGGCATCAGGAAAAGTCAATCATTTAGTGATCCAGGTTTCAGACAACATGACCTGGACAGTCATGTTAAGAGAGATGGGTAGTTTCTACTTTAGATTAATGCTCTTCAGCGATGTATTCTTCATTAAAGGGGAGAGATCATTACCATCAAGGTTGAGGGATCAAAAATTTGCCATCATTTGCTCACCCTTATGTCTTCCAAACTTTCTTTGTGTATCTCAAAAGAAGATGTTCTGCGGAAGAAAGAAAGCAATTCAGGTTTGGAACGACATGAAATGCTGCCAGAATTTTTAGGTGGACTATCCCTTTAAAGGAGTAGTTCACCCAAAAATGAAAATGTGCTGAAAATGTACTTACCCTCAGGTCTTCCAAGATGTAGATGAGTTTGTTTCTTCATCAAAACAGATTTGGAGAAATTGAGCACAGCATTACTTGCTCACCATTGGATCCTCTGCAGTGAATGGGTGCTGTCAGAATGAGAGTCCAAACAGCTGATAAAAACATCACAATAATCCACAAGTAATCCACATGTGTACACTTTGTAAGAAACAAATCTGCCATTAAGGCATTTTATATTTAAACCATTGCTTCTGTCCAAAATACAAGTCCGTAATCCATAATAACGCTTCCTCCTGTACAGTGTTAATGTTGACAGCAAATTTAGATTTAGTCTTAGTCATAGTCTTTTGACTAAAATGCCATTTAGTTTTAGTCATATTTTAGTCATCTGAATTGTTTTAGTTTTAGTCGACTAAATATTATAAGATTTTGTTCTACTAAATCTACTAAAGTCTAATGGGTTTAGTTAAAGTGTAATGTATTTATTAAGCATTTCTCAAAAATGTCCAAAGGTTTTTTATTAAGGTTTTATCATGCAATATAGACACAGATTTAACTGCTGTGAAACACAACATGTCTTTATATTAAGATTAAATAAAACCACTTCTCTTAAAGAAACCAGAACATGGTCCTCTGTTCAATTAAATACCAATGGTTATATAATATGCATTGTTTATAACAATTTGCTTACCACATTCTTAATTCTTTCAAGCAGACATATTTATTTATATAAATACGTTTCAATTAATCCTTATTAGGGTTACTAAAGTCATTCATTAAAAAGCAGTGAGTGATTCTCTCTCTCTCTCTCTCTTGCTTGATTAACATTAATGATACATACTACAGCAACTAAATTAGGCTGCTGTCCCTTTAAAACCGAATGCACGGCTATAATATACTAATACACATCCAATATTCTCCTAACTTTTTACATTCACTTAAGACGTATCCAAGTGTATTTACGTGAATATTCATCAAAACGGACAACTTGACATCATATTGCGTGTATTTCTCCGTTCATGTGCGATAAGGCACGGAAGATAACTGAATTCAGTACTCATGCGCTGTCTGAGAGGAGCTTTTCTGTCTGAGTGCTTCGAGTGTGTGCGCTCAGAAAACCGAACCAAATTGAGTTCTCTTTTGCATTGTCACGCTTCTCAAATGTATCCATATGTCTGCTTTTCTCTTACTCCCAGTGAAAAAATGTCGTCGACTTAACACTGCTCCAGTAAAAAAAAAAAGTTGTCTTCTCACATCAAAATCCAAAGGCATATTTGTTTAGAACTGTTTTGGACTGTTTGTAAACGGTGCTTGATCTGTGCATATTTTTCTCCCGATTCAGACCACAACACTTTTCACTGAAGAAAACAAAATTATGGTTGGAGCATTTTAACCGTTTCTTATAAACATGCAGCTTTTTGCTTCAAAAAAGATGTTAATTGATGGACTGGAGTGGTGTGGGTTACTTGTGGATTATTGTGATGTTTTTTATCAGCTGTTTGGACTCTCATTCTGACGGCACCCATTCACTGCAGAGCAAGAAACAAACTTATCTACATTTTGGATGGTCTAAGGGTGAGTACATTTTCAGCAAATTTTAATTTTTTAGGGAACTACTCCTTTAAACCCCTGAGCTTTCATCTCATTCTAACTAACTGAAGGAAGACTTATTTTTTCAATGAATACTATTTTTTTCTCTTTTCCTTTTTGTGCCATGATTCCAATGTAAATATGTTTATTGCATGATTGAACAGTCTCATTCAAAGTGTTGCTTGTGCAAATCTACCACCCATTTACATACATAAATTACAATATGTGTTTTCAGTTCTTGTTGTCCGGTCTCGTCTATGTTACTTTAGTGTTGTGTCTATACTACCCTGTGTCTTTGATTACCCGTGTGTTTGATTAAGGACTTTTGGAACCTTTATTTTCTTCCTCATGCATTTGTATTCAGCTACTTGCTGACATGAGTAAATAACAATAGTATTGAATAAATAAATCAGTCAGTGATTACACTGGATTCAGTGCCAGTGTACTTTTTAAGAAACTCTTACAAACAATTTAAATTGTTCTGTTTACGTTTTCATGAACGAGGCCCAAAGATCAGTTGTACACTGCTCTCATACTATTGAATTATTCAATCAGTCAGCCTATAACACGTTGATAATGAGCAGGAAACAGAACCTGGGGTGCTGCAGCAAAACAATTAATACACTTCCAAATCAGAGGAATTAGTATTGAGAGACGTCTGGGGTGAAGACTGTTATATAGATCCAGTTTGATGAAGTGATGCTTTTATAATGTGCTCTATGTGATAACATTTTGTAATATTTCAAACCAAAGTGGGTGGTGTTTGGCATTTGGTGCGAGTTGCTGTGTGGGAGTTCGATATTGCAGACTGGACTTTAGATCACGGTTCTAGATCCAACCTCAGCATTTCATGCTTGCGTTGACTCATAATTGGTCAGGCCAATGCGTGAGACCTCCCCAGGGCCGGCGCTACCTATAGGCAGAGCAGGCGATTGCCTAGGGCCTCGGGCTTTGAAGTGGGGCCTCCATAACGGTAACATCCCCCATATGTTAGTCCACCAGTCAAGACGTGCAGCAAAATACTAGCCTCTTTGTTCATTGGACATAGTTGAATTGTCACTCACCTATTTTAAACCAATTGTTCTCGTTTCAAAGCGGGTCCCGCCTTCTGAATGTTTGCTGTAATGAACATATCCTTCAGGTGTTGAAGCAAAAGGCTAAATAGGCACGCAAAGAAGTATAGCTCCTAATGCAGGTGTGTGAGTTGTCGTCATCTATTTTGCTTTGAATTTGCACGTATAATGAATGACATCGCGTCAGGAGCATAGAAGTTTGTATTCAAAGTCAAAAAGCAAACACACTAGAGCATTTTTTTTGAATGTTTCATAAATATAAATAGGCTAAATAAAAAGTACCTCTGTGTGTAATTCTGCTGATTACATTACTGCTCTAACATAACACTTAATTTCAGTTTCAATTAACTAGAAACGCCTCTTTCACTTCCAGTTGTTTTGTGTAAATAGTGCATAAATAAGGTAGCTATGCATTACATTAGGGGTGTGCCATATCATACCGTCCACGATAATACCGATATACATTTTTACATGATAAAAAAGTGTCATATCACGATATCAACGATATAGCGACGCAATGACGTATGGCGCATTTACGTTCCCTTGCGCGCACAGCAACAACACCACAAACCCAATAGGTGTGTTCAACTTGAAGCTGCGCTGCGCAGACTGATCGGTGTATGACCTCAAAGTATCACGAGAGCGGTTCTAGAGCATATTCAAGTGCACACACTTACCGTCAAAAATAGGTGAGGCACCTATTTTTAGCGAAGCGGTGCGGAGAGCCGCTTCTGGGACGTGCTGCGGCTGGTGTAAACACAAGCATTGACTAGAGTGGCCGCGTCGGAGCTGTAACGCGCCGCAGATGCATGCAATAGGCTTGTTTGAGATGAGCAAAATCTGCGCAGAACCGATCACCGGTGATCACCGCGAGATGCATGCCGGTTAGAAAAGTGTCCGAGTTACGTCCGACTTGCTCTGATGTCATGCTGACGTGTGCCAAAAAACTCTCGTGGCGGCTGTGTCGGATTGTGCAGTCGAACGCAGTTGCTCTTCACCGACTGCACTGATCAAAATCATGATGGGAAACGACTGACTGACGACACAGCTTAATGCTCATTGGTTCAGACAACTGTGATGCTGCGTTCTCTTCTAAAATGTTTTATTTTTCATCTGATTTCATGTGATTATGTGTTTACATTATGCATGAATATTCCCAAACACTTTAACAGTGCGATCTCTGTGTGAGATATGTGATTTGTGTATGTTTGTATTAAAGTAAAAATGAATGATAAATACACCTTTCGTATGGAATTAAATAGTAAGTAATTTGAGTGTCTTGTTCATCATATTTATTTTCTATAGGGGTGTAACAGTTCTCGTAGCTTCGCAAAACTGAAGCTGAGCCACTGATGTCACATGGACTGTTTTACCGATGTCCTTACTATGTTTCTGGAACATTACAGTTGCCTTGCTGTCTATGCAGGGTCTGTGAGCTCTCACATTTCATCAAAAATATCTTAATTTGTGTTCCGAAGATGAAGAAGTGTCTTACGGGTTTGGAACGTCATGAGGGTGAGTAATTAATAGTGCTGTGTTCGATACATCGATACAACGATGTATCGTCACAGAGATTTGACGATACGAGTATCGATACAGCTGTCTCTGTATCGATATTGTGGCACGTGTGCAGCAGTGGACCGCACTTAATTTGAATACAAGAACAGCGTTTAAAACGGAGTAGAAAAGTGCGAGGTTTCTAAAAAATAATGAATAGAGCATAATATATAGGCTACAACAAGGTTTAATCTGGCTGCAGCAGAACACAACTGGGTTGCCTGATATAAAGAGACGTAATCCCCGAATCAGAGCATCCCACTTGCGCAATACGGAAATGTCTGCTAAGTGTGTTACTTATCTTTGTCAACCTGGCAACCATGTGCATGCGCTCTCTCTCTACTGAGGATAAACGCGCTTGCTTTCTGAAAACACCGGTAAGCTTGCAGTTTAGCGATCTCCACTTTAATATTCTACTCTCAGTAAAGTGTAATTTATCAAGTGTTCATTTATGAGAGAGAGTGAGAGAGAGAGAGAGAGAGGGAGG
>NW_015544159.1:150973-151594 GCF_001515605.1 Sinocyclocheilus anshuiensis
GTACAATGAAACAAGACCTACTTAAGTGTGAAGTGTTAACACAGTCAGTGTTGTTTGCTAATGTGGTGAATTTAGCCTATGTCAAAGTAGTGAAGCATTTTAATTAGTGCTGTGTTCAAAATGTCGATACGACGATGTATCATCACAGAGATTTGACGATAGGAGTATCGATACAGCTGGCCCTGTATCGATATTGTGGCACGTGTGTAGCGTGGACCGCGCTTAATTTTAATACGAGAGCACTGTTTAAAATGGAGTCGAAAAGTGCGAGGTTTCTAAAAAATAATGAATAGAGCATAATATATAGGCTACAACAAGGTTTAATCTGGCTGCAGCAGAACACAACTGGGTTGCCTGATATAAAGAGACGTAATCCCCGAATCAGAGCATCCCACTTGCGCAATACGGAAATGTCTGCTAAGTGTGTTACTTATCTTTGTCAACCTGGCAACCATGTGTACGTGCTCTCTCTCCACTGTGGATAAACACGCTTGCTTTCTGAAAACACCGGTAAGCTTGCAGTTTAGCGATCTCCACTTCAATATTCTATTCTCAGAAAAGTGTAATTCATCAAGTGTTTATTTACACGAGAGAGAGAGAGAGAGAAAGAGAGAGGGAGAG
>NW_015544159.1:151988-152328 GCF_001515605.1 Sinocyclocheilus anshuiensis
AGAGAGAGAGGCTGTGTATGTATGAATTACCACCGTTTTGCCGCATTTCTCTATTAACAGTGAAGCTGTGGCTTTAATTCCCTTAGAAACGATGATGTTACGAGCTCCTTGTTGAGAAAGATAATGTAGCTCTTGAGCGATTAATATTTATAAAATTGATTTATTGATAAAATTGCGGGGCAGCGCTGAGAAGTTTGTGTTGCTGAATGTCTGTGTGTCAGCGTGATCTGTTTGAGTGACTAAACGTGTGCGCGTGAGATTCACTGAAGACAGCGCATTAGTTTAGAACTCTTCTAATTTTTATTTTTTATATGTAGAAAGTGTGTTAATTTGTGCAATG
>NW_015544159.1:152379-153398 GCF_001515605.1 Sinocyclocheilus anshuiensis
ATTTTTATTTTTTAAATGTAGGAAGTGTGTTAATTTGTGCAATGATAACCTACCAGCAATGTAACGGTGAATTTAATATATTAGTATGAGTAAATTACAATTTAAATTTATTAGAACGAGTACATTATTATTTATGGGTTTAAAAACAAGATGCAAACAATCAGAATATTGTACCTGGTGGGGAGTGCCCAATGTAAACATGAAACATATGCCATTACCTATATTGTACTGTGGTACAGTTTTGGAGTCCCTTCATAATGCAGAGGTCAACTGCCTGCTCTGCCAATAGTTAGAAATGGCACTATAGTATGCAGTGTTTAATAAACAGAAATATAAAAACAAATCTGTTGCTTTACCACACTACTTTAGGTAATTCAAAGTCACTGTAATAAACATATGTAAACATGTGGACTGCACTTTTTAAACACTGTCTGTTAACTTTAGACAGACTTTAAATAAATAAATAAGAATATATATATTACCTTATTATATATATTATTTTAAGGTCGAAGTCTTCAGTAATGAAATGCACCGTAACACTGTTACTGCTTGAATAAGTTCAATATGCTGTTTTGAAGTACGTTCATATACGCTTTCAAACATTTCCTCGTGTAGCGTGCCAGGGTTGCCAGGTGTTCACAACAAAACCCGCCCAATCGCTACTCAAAACTAACCCAATCTCATTTCGAGGGGGGGGGTCCACTGGTAAAAATCGCGTTTCAGGGGGTAAAATACACGTTTTTTTGGAGGGGTTCCCCAAACCGCGGACTTGGCAACACTGTAAAATATCACGTTAAACTGTAAAAATATTTCACAATATTATAGTTCTTTCTGTATTTCTGATCAAATAAATGCAGACTCAATGATTATAAGCTGTAATGAACATTTCTTCAAAAACATTCTCTCAAAAACATTAAAAATAGTAATGTGTCCAAACTTTTGACCAGTACTGTATAAGTAAATATACAGTGGGTACGGAAAGTATTCAGACCCCCTTCAATTTTTCACTCTTTGTTATA
>NW_015544159.1:153452-162403 GCF_001515605.1 Sinocyclocheilus anshuiensis
TGGCTGTATTAGATCAAAAGGGTGCTTCTACTAAATACTGAGCAAAGGGTCTGAATACTTAGGACCATGTGATATTTCAGTTTTTCTTTTTTAATAAATCTGCAAAAATGTCAACGATTCTGTGTTTTTCTGTCAATATGGGGTGCTGTGTGTACATTAATGAGGAAAAAAAATTAACTTAAATGATTTTAGCAAATGGCTGCAATATAACAAAGAGTGAAAAATTGAAGGGGGTCTGAATACTTTCCGTACCCACTGTATACACATTTTAAAATTAAATGTTGTATAAACAAAAAGATTAGGAATCATATTTGTTTCAAATGCTTTTTATTGGGGGTGGGGGGCCTCCAACATGAATTTTGCCTAGGGTCTCCAAATGTCTAGAAATGGCCCTGGACCTCCCACTCGAGGATCAAGTGTCAATTAAAAGGTCAGCAGCAGGCACCACTAATGCGAAGGTTAAATCCAAAGACATGAACGTTTTGCAAGCAAATGACGGGTAAATCTAGCCTGAAGCTCTTCTACGGGTAACACGCTAGAGGTCTCAGTTATGGCAGACGGACTGGAACAGAAAGAATATTGCTTGATTTAGTATTCAGAAAGATATTTTTTGTGGATTATGTTCCTCATTGTGCTTGTAGAGAGAGATGATGCCAGTTTATTTCAGCTGTGAAATGGGTTTCTTTGAAACTTTCAAGAATTTATGCAAGAATTTATTCAGATGATGTCCAGTTGTGTGACTGAAATGTTAAAGCACCAGTAGTTAATGTATTTTATGAAGGAAGATGCTTTTAGTGTAGGAAGAAAGACATTTTACGGCCACATTTTGTGTTAACCTTTTAAATGCAGCTAATTATAGTTGTATTATTCATACAAATGTCACAGTGGTCTCAAGCCTTTGATATAATTTAAACTTAATTTAATTAGTAACAGCAAGACTATCATCTAAATTTTAAAGTTAGATAAATGAATAATGTGACCTTATGATGTTATTTTGAATTTTTTTATTGTACTTTAGTGCAGAACATAAGGATATACTCATTAAATGAATAATGCAAATTTTATGTTGTAATGTTGCTCTTATATTAAAATCAATCAGATTTATAATGTATTACATGTTGTTTTTGCATATTTTCAAGCTGTTTTTGCACTCGTTCATTTGTTATGAATTATCTCATCTTTTGGGTTGCAAGTTCCAAAATGAAAAGAGAAAACAGTCAAATGTCATAACAGTCATTTGCAAATTGTTAAATTTATTTTATTAATAAACTGTATACCGAATTTGGCCTTTTTATACCACTGTCTTAGTCCATTAATTAAGTGTTTTCTTTCTATGGGGAATAAAATGCTTAATGTGCAATTTAGCACGTTACGTTAATATTCTGGGCTATTCTGCTTGTCTGTAAATAGTATGCTTTATTAATAAGGTGTGTACTGAATTTGATCCCCAATGCCACTGTTTTAGTACAAAACTGTGCCTTGAACTAAGTACGGACTGTGTTTCTTTATACTTGAGTCCAAGTAAAACTCTATGAACTGCTCCATTGTGAACGTACGGAGCTGTATGAACCACTGCCAGCTGTACAGTAAACAGGAAGTGTTTGTCTGAACTCAACTTTTACGAGAGAATGCAAATATCTTTGCAAAAGTTTTGTGAGCATATGCAATTATCTTTGTGAGAGAACGCAAATATCTTTGCGAGAGAACACAAAAGTTTTGCTAGGGAACGCAAATATCTTTGCGAGAGAATGCAACAATTTTGCGAGCGAACGCAGTTTCTCGGGGGAACGCAAACGTTTTGCGAGAGAACGCAAAATAATTGAAAAATATTATTTCCTCCCTCCCACAAGCTGTTTTTGCACTGATGCCAGACTCATTCATTTATTATGAATAATCTTACCTTTTGGTTTGTCAAATGTCAAAACAGTCATTTGCAAACTATTAAATTCACTACACTGCCAAAAAAAGAAAAGAAAAAGGCATTGCTACGTGATTATATAAAATGTAAACATTATTAGGTTGAATGTCTAAGACATTCTGCCCTTTTGTATTTCAACAAAGATTAAAAAATATAGGGGAAGAATTATATAACAGTAAATGCGGACATACTTTTCATTTTTGGCTCAATTATTATCATAAAAACCATATGAACAGAGTTAGAAGCTCTGTAAAAAAAAACAAAAAAAAAAACATGAAGTACTGTTTAAGTACTGTTTAACGTGAAGTAACATGAAGTAGCAAGGAGCAAATGTTTAGAGCAAGTGTTTGGTTTGACTTGTATCCACATCCCTGGCCAACCAGAACAGGAGTCACAGTAGTTTTATTCCTTATGAGACGGGGCAAAGAGCAAATGTTCATCATAAAATCAATGATTTGCATCTCAATATCCTGAGCTTTTGTAATATTTATTGCATGAATAATTAATGTTAAACCATAAAGTAGGCCTATGTTTGCGTTGCTTGCCAAAGTAGATGTGGGATGTACTCTTAAATGATAGATGGCTGTAATTTTCTTTGAAATAAAGTAGCTATAATCACAGTAATCATAATATTTGACTTTAATGGTATATTTGTAAAATGGACTCCATAAATTTGTCATTTACTTATTTCTGTGATCTCGGTGATGCTGAGGCAACAAGCTGTAATATTATTGCACATACAGATGCTGTAGGCTGTTCTTTATTCTTGCTTTTAGTAGAAAAAAATAATTATGAATGTTTCTTCAGCTTTAGGCACTTTTGTTGCAGTGGTTGATTTTTTATTTTTTTTGTAAAACCATGAGTTTTTATTTTTTAATTTTTGTTTTATGGAGGGCACATTAAAACCGTCTTGAAAGCTTTTTAAATCCCTTCTATACTTTTCAAATCCCTTCTTTAAAATGTATTGCTTTGCTCTTCCTTTTTTTGCTGTCCCAGACTCTCAATCTTAAAATATAAAAAATATGAAAATCTTAGCCATTTTAAAAATACGATAATATAATAAACCATTTAAATACTTGCTGTGCAAAACGGTTCATCAATTTATGACATCAATTCCACCATAACCAACAATTTAATCCCTAATTAGATAAATCAACATAAATATGACTTATAAACAAAATATTGCACATCATTTCTAATCAAGATTAAATTGTCAGATTGTGCATAAAAAGTAAGAATATTATTGGTGTATATTTTGGATATAGTTAATTAACCATAGCAATACAGTATCAACCATTTTATTCTAAATCTGTCACTTCCATCACCAAATAAAAGAGGATTAAAGAAGGTGGTAGGAATGTTTTTGAACAAAATAAAAGAATTCTACACTTTTGAACATTGATATTTGACAAATTAAATAAACTGAGTTTTAAGGGAGTCCAGAGGGCCAAAATGGTTGATAATTGAAGAAGCACTCATTTCTGTATCGCACTGAAGCCACAAAGTGGTTATGAACTGCATATAGGGTTAGCAAAATGTTTATCAATGTTATACATGACCACACATCATCCCAGAGAAAGGACAGAGAAGAAGTATGAGATTGAAAGTGTTTGACACTTGAACATCTTATTGAAAAATAAGTGGCTTCCTCTGAAATGTCATGCTAAAACAGGGGTAGACTGCTGAATTATTTCCAGACGTTTTGTTTACTTGTGCATGACAAGCATCAGTGAGCCAGTGTCGACTCCTCTCTCTTCGCGGATCAGATAATGTGGAAATGGACCCGTCTGGATTTGGATTACTGGCTGTACTTCAGCTCCCATGGTTTAGGAGGAAGTGTTAGTCTTGCTGTAGTTTCAGATACAGGGTATCTTTGATTACTCCTGTGAATTAAGAACATTACAGGAGTGAGACAAAACTTGTCAGCAGTTCTAAAACAAAGTACATTATTTTTCCTTGTCTGATTTCAAGCATTACGGGACAGAAGTTTGGGGGTTTTCAAGCATCAAAACAATAAAAGTTTAATACAGCTTTAAATTGTAAAGACTTTGTTTGAGGATCATTCAAAAATGTTTTTTTGATCACTTAGTATTTGATATATTTTAAAATTTTTGACATTAAGTACAGGTCAGAATAAGTATGTTGTTTCATTTTTACATAAATATATATATTATGTTTAATGATGATGGAACATTATTTCACCCATATTTTTACATTTTATTTTAAGTAAAAATTCAAGCTATTTGAAACATTAAAGTAGACACTTTACTTGCATTTAAAATGCTTTCTATGTTTTTTTTAAATGGCATTAAAATGGGACATCTCGTCTTTGACCCATATATAGTCTTACTTATTGGCTTGTCTACCCTTTATAACTGTATTCAAATATATATTAATTTACATCATTTATAAATAAATTTATATACATACTATATCTATATTTTCAAGAAAATGATGTATTGTCTAGTTAAATTTAGTATCTCATCTCATCATTTATTAAACGGTAATTTATTATCCAGCTAACAGAGTTTTAGTCTAGATTTTTTCTCTCTCTCTATTTATTTATTTTTTTGGTTTGGTTTATCTGGCTGCAAAGATTAATATGCAAACTATGTTTTCAAAAGGAATTAGTCACACAAAAAAGCAACATCCTGCATCTGGAGATAATTGTATTTAATGCAGAATTTTGAAACATTTCTGAATATTTTTTTAAGCCCATGTGGAAACCACTTTTGGGTATCGTAATTATCATCATAATTTTTGTTATGTTGATGTAGAGCAGTGAAAGCTTAAAAGCAAATTGTCCTCTTTGTGATTATGATTACTGTGTGTGCTAATTGAGTTTGTACCTCACATGTTAGCCTGAACTCAACTTAGATAAAGGAAACCTGGCATGATTATGATTCATAAGTGCAATTTTCTGCTTTGGTGTTGTAAGTAATGGCAGTGAGTGTAGGTGTAAGTCATTGTAGTAAAGCATAGTGTATCTGCTTCACTGGTTCTGAATGCGTTGCTTATTCATTTTATCCGCGCAAAATATCTTCATTACAACGAATGCAGCTTTGGACAGGACTAATACTAGAATACTAGGACTAATACTAGACTAATAGATACTAGAAACAATTTTCACTCAGAAATTGCTAGTAAATTTTACAATTACAAAGAAACAGCAAGTAGCACTTTGAATTAAATGTGAAATTGAAGTTGAAAGACTGAAATAGTATTTGATGCCCAAGTTGCTTTTTTGTTGAACTAACATCATTGTGGTATCCGTACTTAAGGTGCACATAGAAAAAAAATATGCTTTATACTTATATACTTCAAGTACTTATTTTATAGACTGGTTGTCATTACTGAAAGGCCAATGCATTCATGTGCTCAATGGGAATGTCTTTGATTGGTTACAATGCTCAACTTCTGTAAAGAAACCCATTTTTGATGCAACAAGACCAAATGGAGAGTTCTAATCATCACTTTTAATGGTTTTTTAATCATGGCAGCTGTAATCTTAGTTATTTCATTGATTAATTGTTCAGCCCTGCCAGATTTCAAACCCAATGTAATTGGACAGCCATGAGACTGTGGCGCTAACCGTACGCCGCATGACACTACGGCAGCTTTTTCCCAGAGGCTGAGCTGCTTTAATTCACTGCCATGTTTGCCAGTCTGCAGATGACACATGTGATTTAGGGCTGCCGGCTGTCTGAAGGGCTGGGATCAGCTGTAGAGCAGCCAGGAGGTGCATAAACCCCGTTGGTGGATATCAGCTCTACACCTGGCATCACCCACAGCTACAGGTCATCGCTGGACCGGGACCAAACCACTGAGTCCAGCTGGAGCTGCTGTTGACAGACTCATTTGTGTGTTCCCTGCTTGAGATAATGAGCCAATACAGCAAATAGAACTACAGGTCATAGCCATTACCTTGGCTAATGTTGCTAGCAAGATCTAGCTATGGTTTAAGCTTTTTGCATAATGTTGATTGTTGTTTTGTCTTCTATAAATTTGCATTACTTGAAGGTAATGACTGCAAGAACCAATTTTATTACACTTGTAAATGGTCTTGAAATGGAGGAGAAAAAGCTAACTGTAGTTCTTCTTAGGTGTGAAAAACTGAAGCAATGTCATGTGTCTTTATTAAGATGCTAAAGGTACCCCTAGGTGTTGCTGTGTTGATGAACTAGGAACAATGAGAAACCTTTGAGTAAATACAAAGACACAAAGGACATTTTTGCATCATTAAATTATGTATTGGGGTACACTTTTGTTACTATGACATATATGTTAGGGTAAGATTTGCAATTTAAACAGCAACAATTTTATGTACATTACACTATTTAAACATTTTGGAGCACTGAACCCAACCCCTAATCCAAACCTCTCCGTTTCTCAATATAAAACACAGTCTATAACAGGCAAATACAACTACAGTCAAATTCATTTAAATAATAAATAAATAAAAATAGCTTTGCTTGTGAAATGCAATTGGCTCTCATGTGTCAGGTAACTGACTGAGTCATGCTAAATTTTGGATTTATCTTTTGAATAAGATAGCACTGACTTAACGGAGTGGGATCATTTTCAGTTTCAATCTGTTTCTTAGATTAAGAAAAATCACATGGCTAGACTTGGAATGCAGCACAAGTTACTGTTTTTTGGTCAGTTTTTGCAATGACAGTACTTTTATCTGCCTGTTACTTATTTTTTACAAAATGGTTGGTTTTAGAGTAGGGGTGGAGCTAAGTGCTCATAAATATCTGTAAAATATAAATGTATAAATATAAATAAAATAAATGTTTACTTTTACAAATGCATGCAAAGATTTAAATGTCTTGATATGATGCATAAGGCAATTTATTGAATTTAATGGATTTCCTAGTTTGTCAATGTAACAACGCCTTAGGGGTACCTATAGTGTATTAATAGTGATGTGCAAGGCACTGGACCATGCTTCAGTTTTTTGAGAATGGGTTGTGTTTTAGGTTGTTTTCACACTTCCTTTGATTGCTTTAACTGCAGGTCTGTTTTCACATTGCACTATTTCAAATCACAGTATGAGCAATGATGTGGATGCTAGGGGCATCTGTGTGATAATACAAGAGAAGACACAAGTTTCAATGTACTTCTTGAAGAACTGGTCCCTTTGGCACTTGCGTTTGTCTGCTTCAAATGCAATGCAGGAGATGCAGAGAGATGCTCTCCAAAGGCAATTTGTTCAGAGGCAAGCATTTTCGAGAAATGCATTATTCTGTAATTAGTGTGACTGGGTGCGTGGCTAGATGCAAATAATACATATGCAAAAGTGGTTCACTCACGTGTGTCAAGATGCCTGTTTTGAAGCAGACTTGGATGGTGCGTACCCAAATTCAAAAACCGCTTTCACACCACTCAAATGAACCGAACTCTGATGTCAAAATTGGGTGCGCACCAAAAGCTCCTCCAAACAGCCTTGTTTTTTATCTTTAAAGAGTCAGTGCAGTGTGGTATTTTAATGTCAACTGGTCATCCAGAAAAAAAAACCCAGACTGGGTATTGATGCCTGTGTGACATTCAAACTAGAGAAAGGCTGTGTGAGCGACATCTTGTAGGAAGAGGAGCTCAGTTTTGTAAAAACTGACCCTTAGTTCACTTGCACATTCAGTTAAAATGATCTAATCTAATTTAATACCGGCCAAGATTGGAGATAGAGAGGAGGATACGAGATGTGGAATTGGGTATGGCATTGGAGGGAAAGGCATGTGTTTTAATTAAGGAATATAGCAGATGTGATTTTGTAGATAGGGAAAAAAACAGTAGTCTGAGGACATTACTCTGGGGTACTTCTGTAATGAGGAAGCTTATACATTACATGCAAAATGCAGTCAAGGAAAGTACAAATTCAGGGAGAAAGATATGTATACTACCGTTCAAAAGTTTGGCATCAGTGATATGCTTTTTTTTCCATTTTCTTTCCGTCTTTCTTTTTAAGAAATTGATACTTTTATTAAGCAAGGATGCATTAAATGGATCAAAAACGTCTCAGGTTACGTATGTAACCATAGTTCCTCGAAGGAAAGAGACGCTGCGTCGGAAAACGCTAGGGGAACGCACTTCAGCGTGACGGGTCTCTGAATCTCGTGTGTAATCAGACCAATAGATGGGCGAGACGTCACGGGTGGGTGACGTAATGACCAGGAGGCTATAAAAGCACGTGCGGTGAGACCAGCGTCAGCTCCAGGAATGAAGCAAGCGTGGGCAGAGATGCCGAAAGTATGGCTGTGAGACACAGCATCTCGTTCCTTCGAGGAACTATGGTTACATACGTAACCTGAGACGTTCCTCTTCAGGAACTCGAGCTGCGTCGGAAAGCCTGGCCAAAAACTCTCCATATCTGCTTCACCACCTCGGGGGGAAGCATCCATTCCCCGGGCCTCGGCCCCTGCCTCGACAGGATGTCTGCTCCCAAATTGAGATGCCCAGGGATGTAAACTGCTCTCAGCGAGAGAAGTTTACCCTGGGACCACACAAGGATCTGGTATGCTAGTTTGACAAATGGTGTGAGCACAGACCTCCCTGGTGGTTGATGTAAGACACCACCGCTGTGTTGTCGGTGCTCGCACCAACACATGGTGACCTCTTAGGTCTGGGAGGAAGTGTCTTAGTGCATAAAGCACGGCCAGCATCTCCAGGCAGTTGATGTGCCACGTGAGATGGCGACCACTCCACAGACCACGGGCAGGGTGGCCACACATGACCGATCCCCAACCGGTGAGGAACGCGTCCGTCGCTAGCGTTAGCTCGGTGCCCTGTAATGGCGAACCGGCAGGGAACAACCGAACCCGCTGCTCTAGAGACCTCAGCGGAGGTGCTGAGCCTCTTAGCCCCGCTACGTTGCCAGGCGGTGACTGAGAGTGGCGCTCGCGGGAGACCGCTGCGCCCTGTAACTCCGGCAGGGTTAGCAGCCGATCTCCTGAGGGCACTGAGGCGAGACGGACACCGTGTAATGCGGTGTAACCCGCTGCACCCCAGAGGGGACTGCCCTCATAAGTCCTGG
>NW_015544159.1:163041-171891 GCF_001515605.1 Sinocyclocheilus anshuiensis
GAGCCCGTCACGCTGAAGGGCGTTCCCCTAGCGTTTTCCGACGCAGCTCGAGTTCCTGAAGAGGAATTATATAAAGACATTCATAATGTTACTAAAGATTTCTATTTCAAATAAATGCCTTCCCATTACAGAATATATACTGTGTGTATATATATATATATATATATATATATATATACTTATAAGTTGTATACATTTAAATTGTACATTGTACATTAAAAGTAACAAAGCACAAAGCTTATATTGTGATTATAGGATGGGATGCACACTACAATGTTTAGTGAAGTTTTGTTCACTCATCAGCTGAAAACAGTATAGACTAAAAGATTTCGGTTCATCAAAAAGAAGCTGTATGAAATGAAGCCATGTTCTAGGCACCTAATCTATCTAGGAGAAATGCAATATATTCGAGCACCGTCATCTGATGGACAATTGGCAGACACTGAAGTCATGTGATTTGAAAAGGCCTTGGGGAGGTCTTGTCACGTCCCCGCAGAATAAACGCTGCAGTAAACAGTTATTTTAAAATTTTGTAAATATTTCACAATATTCCTATGTTTGTGTGTTTTGGTCAAGTAATTGAAGAACTTAAGAATCTTTCAAAAATAAACAAAATTTACTGACCATAAACTTTTGAACAATAGTGTAAGTCAGCAGAGGATCACAACAATACATTACTATAGTTATAATAGTTTGATGACAAAGTCCTTTATAATTAGTCAGTATTTTATTTTAATATATCACATTACTGAATTTTAATGAATTTTATGATAATGTGCAAATTGATGAAAATGTAAAAAAAAAAAATCAACAAACCTTTTTTTAGAGTAATTTTGTTGACAAGGTTAAAATTGTGCAATGTTTTATGTACATGACTGTGTATAAATTTAATTTATAGGTACTATAAACTGAGAAGTTCAAATATAATCTGTATCCTAATGTCTTTATTTGAATTTATTGTGAAGGTTTTTGAATAGGGTGTACTGAAGTTCACAGCTTCAGAGTCACTTGATCCTGAATGTTTATTTTTGATTTTGTACGAGAATTTGTTCCATTCCATTTGTGTTTTGCATCTCCTACAACAAACTTTTCCTTTATCAGTTTTAATACAACAGAGTCTAAAATCAAATATGAACTGAGAATATATTGTTGCCTTTTTATTATACAGTTCCACTTAAAGCCTGACATCCTTTAAAGATGGTCAGTACTTTAACAAATCATGCATGAAATAACCTTTTTTTTTGTCAGAGGGGAAGTTTATTTGAACAGGAGTATTATTCCAGCTGAGCTGTATCTTTTATAGTGATAATTCCCTTATCATGTCCAATCATGCCCATGTCCTGCCCTAGATGTAAAGCCTTTTTTATCAGCATGGCTTTTTAGATGCTCACCTCATTCACAAGTTCATGCCTCCTCTATTCTACTGTAAGCAATGTCGACTAACACCCTAGTGGTAAAAGCATTGGGAACATGTATGTTGAGAGCTACATATGGTGTGTTAAGAAAATAATAGTAAGCAGAAAAGAGATGCTGCCCTTTAGTTCTTGTCTCATGTGTGATGCTCTCGAGAGGGGAGTGGGTTCAGGGTGAGATGAAAAAAACAGGTTTGAGTACACACTAAAAGTACGAGTGGCCGTTCCATCGATCAGCACCACTTTTCCTCAAGTTCCTCCAACACTGAGGCACTTTAACGTGGGAGCGCTGCAACGGGACTTCTACACAAAATCATCAGAGGTGCCACAGGGCACACCGAATGTCTGAAATTATCACGCTTTCTCAGGAGATACGTGGCCTGTGCGATAAAATCAGAGTGCTTGACTCTTCAGGGCCATGAATGTTGGGTCGACCCATGTGGAATCTCCAGCCGCAGATCTTCCACATGTCATTCATAAATTCCAGTGTGTCCTTTGCCCATTGCTTGTTTGCTTCATAGTTTTTTTTTGGCAAATTTACATTCAGATACCAATAAAAGCTCTGTTTTTGTGTTTAATGTACAACATGGGCATTCAGTTCATATAAGCTGTGAATGCTCTGCATTAGGGTTGTGCCGATAGACGGTACTATCGTGTATCGACGATAGTCAGAGATATCGCCTATGGCTGATGCCTTTGAAGATAGCAAGACGATTATTATTATGATTATTATTATTATTATTATTATTATTATTATATACTACAGGCTAGTAATACTATCTAAATAATATGAGGGCTTATTTGTTCCATCATATTTTTTCCCGTGTTTTTACAGTGTTCCGCGTTATAACCAATCACACACGATTCTGTTGAGTTTATGAATGCAGCGGCCAATCAGAGCCGTTCAGATGAGTCATCGCTGAAACACCGGAGTTTTGTTTTTCAGTGCACGCGCACTGACTGAATTCTGCTCTCTTGCAAATTCTATAATCATAAACAACAAAGTGCAGATGTACGTGCGATGTAAGTATAAGAGATTTATTCATCATACAGTGTAGACAGCTTCACTGATTATAATGGGAGTGTTTTTTAAAGTGCACAAACTCGCACTAGACTGAAGTCAGTGATGATGTTCTTTGATAATGTAAATGTTCTTTGCTCGTTTTCTGTAGCTGCTGTTTGAAAAACTGAGGAAATGTAAGCAATATAATTAATTTACAATGTTTCAAAATATAATATATTATTAAAATATTACATATACATATTAAAAATATTTTATGACATGACTATATGCTACTTGACTAAAAAGATATAATGTGTGGTTAATAGACTACAAAAACATTAGGCTGCTTTTAGCCTTACCCTGGAGTTGGTTCACTCTCAGGCTATGAAACTAAGTAAATAATTAAATAAATTAGCACGATAATATCATATATCGGTGAACTCACAGGCTGACGATAGAACAATATGACTATGGGGCATTACCCAACACTACTCTGCATACCCAAGCCATTTGAGAGAATGGGTTTGGAGACTGGCTAATTAATATTAAATTCCCTTGTCTTTTGAGGTGTAATTGACATAATATGTATGTAACTGCCGTAAACTCTTTATTTGCCAAACAATGGTAATTTTCTATAAATCTGTGCCAGTTACGGAGGGATTCAGGTGAGTGGATCCACAACAGCTTTGGAGTTTACATTCTATTGCTATGAATTGCCATTACTGTTCCGCGTTCTCATTGGTTTGCAAGTGGGTGATTTCATGCTCAAGAAAAGTTGCCTGAGAATTGCTTGACCAAGAGGAAAACTGTGTCGGTGCTGCTGGATCTCAATGATCAAACATCACGTTGTATTTGATGCAGAACTAATGCGACTAAATCATAACTGTGTATTTTGATGCTTTCTCAAATTTTCAGAGTCTGCTGAAAACAGACATTTTTTTTTTGATATTGGCAAATTATGTTGAAGGTAAACTTTGTTTAGCAACATGCAAGCAAACTAATCAAAATGAAGCACTCTGTAAACCTGATTAAGAAGTTACCACACGCCATAGCTGTATAGTAATTTCCCCCCTAAATTAGTGTAGAATGTAAAAAAAATAACAAAATAAAATTGTCAGGAAATCCTGTCTGAGCCTGAATCACCCATTCATTGACAGACTGATGCTTTTTGGTATGCTGTTTTTAGGGGTGCAACGGATCGTAGATGATCCGTACTGACCATGCAGGCCCCATGGTTCGGCATGCATGTGATTCGCAGATTAACTGTTAAGTTTAACCATCATAGAGTGAAAGTTTATCATTTGCACGTGTTTTGTCTTGTCAATTTACACATTCAAGCGATTTTAAACTATTCAAGCGAAAGAGAACTCGAATCGGGACTCACACATTGTTTTCTGTGTGCACAGCCAAATCACGCACACGCAGAGAGAGAGAGAGAGAGAGAGGCGCAATTCAGACAGCGCGAGAACACAGAATCGATTCCTCTTTCACATCTCTTTGCGCTTGAACGAACACATACACACAAAGCTATGTTAAAATACCCATTTTGGCAAGTATGCTGGTAAACACAGTCGGTTATGTCTTAAGGATGTGAGTCAGTATTAGGTCCGTGCATTTGGTCTTAAAGAGACAGCAGCCTATAAATACCTGCTTCTGTCTGCTAATCAAACAACACCACAGCTTTAACAAATATTATTTAAGTATTTAACTTGTGCAGTGAGCACTATTGTGCTATTTTACACTTAATTATTATGTTTCTGCACCTGAATACTACTGTTAATGACTTTATTTGTAACCGTGTTATATTGTATTCATCGATGCTTGTCATTTGTAATTGTTCTTGTTTTGTTACTGACTTTTATTAGTTAAGTTAGTAGTTTTTGCTGTGGTATAGAAGTACTTAAAGTAAGCTTTTAGTAATAAATGAAAAGCAAACTTTTTTCTTTTGCTGATCCGAAAAATGACCGATCCGTGACTCAAACACCCGTAAAATGATCCGAACCGTGAGTTTTGTGATCCGTTGCACCACTAGCTGTTTTCAAAAGTGCTACAATCAGATTGCTCAGCTGCTACGTTACTTCCAGTAGTCGGGTGCATGTTTTTTGTCTCTCTTTTTATCTGTCGAGGCACAAAATTGTGTTTAAAATGTACTAGGTTGATATTATTAGTGGCAAGAGTTGCCAAATTGTACCAACATAAAAACGTTTTTTTTTTTTTTTTTGTAAGTAAAGATTGCAAGTTGTAAGTAAATATTATTGGAGTACATTTTATAGGAAAATACTATTTTAGTGTTTCTGCTTCAGAATTTCATATTCAATTCAGTGTGTTACTTGACGTTTCTTTGTAATTAATTTTGATTATTATTATTTTTTTAAAATCAAATTCTGAGTGAAAATTGTTTCTACACCAGTTTTTTTTTTTAGTGTGGTTTCAAATGTTTGAAAATAGTTTTGTTTGAGACTCTTATACCAAATGGATATTCACAACTATATAATCCACTTTGTTTTCTGTCTGTAAAAATAGCAAGTAGTATACTTTGGACAGACAAAAATCCAGACATTTTCTTTTATTTTTCTCACAAAAGGCAAGTTATTGTTTGCTCTGTTTCATCATTCCAAACTCAGATGACTTATTTTCTTCCATGGATAAAAAAAAGTTATATTTAGAAGAAACTTATTGCAGGTTCAAGACAGTTCAAAGTGACTACGGCTTTAAAAAATACTTGTGAACTATATTCTAAGTCATCTGAATTCATAAGATAGATTTAAGTTATTATTTAGTGATATCTTCCCCTCTGGTGATAACTGCTGCTAACTGGAGATCTAGTGTGACCAGATAACTGAGGAATGGATTAGTTCAATTTGTGAATGAATTGTTCTGTGTGATTTGTAAGTGAACCATTCAGTACCATCAGTGAATCAGATTAATCGGTTCATTGAACATAACTAACCCACAAAAATGTTTTTTTTTCACAATCAGTCATGCTACTATTGTATACAAAAGAAGAGTTGCAGGAAACTCTCATGAGCTGTAGAATTAGCATGACATGAGGGTGAGGAAATAATGACAAAATTTTTATTTTTGTGTGAACTATTTCCTTAAGTGTCCCCTTACTTGTGTCCTTGAATAAAAGACATACAGGTGGGAGATTGGTAGTCTCAGTCATGCTGGTTTAGTGTGAGTCAGAGTAATTGGCCTCCAACCGGTGGATTCATTAACACAGAATCCAATTCCACTGACTCATTTAAAGTAGCAGAAATGTGTTGCATGCTATGAAGCATATCCTACACGTGCTTTCTTTACTTCTGAGAATTACAGATCACAGTCATATGATATAGAATCCTGAAGATGCTTATCCTCAGAAGATCTTGAACATATTCTGTAATGAATAACCCTACGTTTAATAAAACCTACCAGCTTTAATACATATACCTCAAGGCGTGTTAGTCCAAGTGTCATCCTCAATATTTAGAGCTCACCTCAAATGCTTCTTTTTTCAAAACCATATTTCCTCATCTTTTTTTATGAGAACGATGACTCGATGTTTACTGGGCAATTGCATACCCACACTGTTAGACATTTCTGTAGTTTCTACAGTTATTTGCTGTATATCACCAGTGTTGGGAAGGTTACTTTGGAAATGTAATAGGTTACAGATTACAAGTTACCCTATTTAAAATGTAATAGTAGTGTAACTTTTTCAATTACTTTATTAAAGTAATGTAACTGATTAGTTTTGATTACTTTTTGATTACTTTTATTACTCTGATCCAAACCATTTGGCGAGCCGAAGCATTGCCAGTCAAGACTAACCGATTTATGATTTATTAGAGATTTAATTATCGAATGGCGAATTCGGAAATGATCGCTTTAGTACATTCGGCAGGCAATTATACAATAATAATATTCAAATATCGGGCCAAATCGGCTGCCAGGCGACCGGGAATTGTCCCAGTTCTCCCGATGACCAGTCCGCGCCTGATTTCCACAGACACGCAGAACGTGCAGGATTCATATATTGTCTTTTCACGGCTTAATATTCACAGACACTAGTTTACAGTTACATTTATTTTGTAATTAAATTACGTAACGCCGTAACACTGTATATCACCCAGTATAATACTGCAGATTCTCTTTACAGTAAATAACTGTAATTCCCTTTGCATCATGGGAATTTCCTGTGACGTCAAACACCACATACAGTGACTTACTGTATTTTTCAAAATTGCTGTATACTACTGTATTTGCTGTAACCACCTATTTGGCGCCATTCCATTGAGGTTTTTTATTTTCCTCATTTCTTGCATTTGGATTGACAGGATTTGCAACGCCGCAACAGCTTGAGACTGTCTACATTGGACGAATTAAAAAGGTGCAGATATGCCAGCATAGAAGATACCCAGCATTATTTTTTGCATGCACATATCGATTTTTCATCTTGTTGTCTCCGAGCCCTAAAGCATGCCACAATTTGCTTCCCAGTTACAGTAGGTTATTTCCTTTGGTTGTGGATGCAGGCAGTGATAATAGAGCACAAGTCAGTATGACCTGCCCGAAAACAGGCTGATAGTCACAGCTCCCTGATAACAGCATCCTTCTTTTGTGCCCGGTCTCATTCCTCATGTTGCCCTGCCAAGATAAAGCCATCAGAACATGATGGAAATCTAATAAAACTTTTCGCTGAAGAGAAGACATCGACGGTGTTACATTCGGTGTGATGTATTACTGTGATGCAGGTGTCAGAGTGGAGTCACAACATGTGACTTTGAATTTTAATGCTTGAGACTTTGACATTCAAGTTGCTGTTACTTTTGACTTGACTCGAACTTGTGTGTCAATAATATCAGCCTATGATGTCATTTAAAACAAGGTCCCACTGTTCCATGTCGATTACGGAGTTAGCTGGATTTAATTGGTGATGATTTGACACAATCCTGGATTATTCAAAGCTCATCTGAGTGGTTGTCATAGCAACAGGTCCTTAAGCTCAAACCCGCTCAGGAGCAGGTTTATGTAACGTAAACAGGATTAGATTGCTTGCGAAGGTGATGCTCGGAGCCCTGTATGCTGCTTCATTCTTCATTCTCAGAACAATATTCAACCAGAGGCAATAATATTTTAGTGTTATTACAATAAGTTTTAGAATAGTTACAATTTACAATACCATGAGTACCAAAAGTATATCTGGCCCTTAAGAAATTATTATAATGTGTTTCCCATCTGCCTAAGAACTCAGCTTTAAGATTTTCTAATCCTGCTGGGAAAAAAACAACAACAACAACAACAAAAAAACCCAGCTAAAACCAGCCTAAACTGGTTGGCTGGTTTTAGCTGCTTGTCCAGCCTAGTCATACCTGGTCAGCAGTCTGGTTTTAGAGGGGCTTTGACCACTTCTTTAGCTGGTCAGGCTGGGAGACCAGCTGACCAACCAGCTAAAACCAGCTCAGCCAGGCTGGGAGACCAGCTAAAACCAGCTACTTCCAGCTTAAACCAGCTAAGACCAGCCAGCCAGCTTAGGCTGGTTTTAGGTGTTTTTTTGTTTTTTTCAGCAGGGATAGCAACATGCAACCACTTTACTAGCCCTGACACTGGAGAAAAAATACACACAACCTGCTGAATAAAAATTAAATTTGAAATAATGTAACAGTTAACCTGTACTGAACTGGTCAGTGCCTTTTCTTTATTTTACTGCTTTGGTTGTGTTTCCTTGCTTTCATAAAATCCAGAAATATAAATATACATTTTGATGATAAATTATAAATATTTTGTATGTTTCTAGCATGTTTTCACTCATTGCTAGCATGATTTAGTATGTTGCTAGTATGTTTCAACATGTTATAGCATGTTTCTTGCATGATTTAACATGTTGCTTGCATGTTTGTAGCACGATTTCACACATTGCTAGCATATTTCTAACACAGTAAATATGTTAATACAGTACCATGATTTAGTTCATTGCTAGCATGGTTTAGCATGAATTATTATGAGCCCTTGCCTGACCCCCCACCCATGCACACCACTGGTGAAAATCACCCCATGTTTTTATGCCGCAAACATGCAGAGTTTTAAATGTGAACTGGTGGATCAGTTGATAATGCATTATAAAAATCTAAACAATTAAGAAGACGGTAAATATATATTTATGTTATTTTATTAATATAATAATTGATTGATAATAATTGTTTAAATTAATATAATAATTGATACTTTTTTGACAGGCTTAAATGTGAAGTTCATTTAAAAAACGTATCATTTTATAAAACTTTTTATTTTTGTGAAAACCTGTGTCTGTCAGACTCTGTTCCATGTTTTGTCTGTGTCTTGCTCCCCAGGTGTTCCTTTCCCATGTTTAATTTATCCCAGGTGTTCCCCATGATGGTTCATGGATCCCAGGTGTGTCTCGTCATCCCCTCCTCCTGTGTGTATTTAAAGTGT
>NW_015544159.1:173224-178979 GCF_001515605.1 Sinocyclocheilus anshuiensis
GGTGTTCCTTTCCCATGTTTAATTTGTCCCAGGTGTTCCCCATGATGGTTCATTGATCCCAGGTGTGTCTCGTCATCCCCTCCTCCTGTGTGTATTTAAAGTGTTCCCAGTCCCTAGTTCTCTGTCCGCTGTTGAACGTCTTCCTGTGTTCGTCTCCCTTGGTTCATGCAAATAAAGTCCTGTCAACATATTCTCCAGCGTCTCCTCGTCCCTCGTGTGTGTGCATCGTGACAGTGTCTGAACTGTTAATCATGCTTTTTACAGTCATTTTAATTGTATTTGTGCAGGTCCTAAAAAGGTCTTAAAATCTTACATTTTTGCTTAATTATCTTACAGAAACCCTGCTCTGGCAAAAAACATCATTTCATGTTTTTAGGTATATCATTGTCCAGACCTCGGCTGGTGAGTTGGGTTCATTACTGGACCTCAAGCAATTTTAGTTGCAGACCCCTGCTTTAGAATGTTGCTAGCATGTTTCTGGCATTTTTATTTTATCATGGCTAGCATTTTTAGAACAATTAAGTTGCAAAATAAATATTTTATATTTAATAGCCTAATAATGTTAAATGTACAGTATATAAAATATTTTTCATGTTATTGCTGATTACAGATTTGATTATTGATGTGCCCGGATAACTCAGTCAATATATTTTAATACTTAATAAATCTGTTTTATTACAATTTAATAAATCTGCATCTGTTTTTGAAGAACCAGATTACCTAGAGAGCCATTAGCACAATTAGCTGATCTGGAATTCATCATATTATCTCAGGTTTACAGTATAAAGTGATGAAGAACAGGGCCTACTCATTAGTTGACAAACATCTCAAATTATGTGATATCTCGCTGAACAAACTATTGAATAATTACTGGAACTATATAGCTTTGAAAAGCAGTTTTAGGTTAAATAAAATCACTAGTTTGTTTTCTGAACCCTCTGGGGTTTGAGGGTGTTTTGGGGCCCTGGAGAAGTGTTGACATGCCCTGACATTTGTGCTTTTTTCAGTTTCTTATAAACATACAAATGGCAAAATTCTGATTAAATGTGACAAGTGGGTATTTAGCAAAGTGGTGTCCCATAGAGTAAACAACATAATTTTAGCTTGCCAATGCCAACCAGTAGCTTTTCACTTCACTATTTCTATATCAGCTGTTATATTCACTGAGCTCATGAATCTGGGTAAGTTTAAGTGTTTGGTAATTAATTAATTCATGTTTTTTTCTTGTGGTGTGTGACCTGATTTTACCCATCGCAAGTTATGGCTGTATGATAAAATTACTTAATGTGTTGTATTTCTAGCCACAGCAGTGTTCAGGAAATCTACACGATTCTTTTATTTATAATATTTACTAAGACTTACAGACCAAAGCCCGGAACTTGGCCTAAAGGAATAGTTCACCCCAAAATAAAAATGTGATGAACATGTACTCACTCTCGGGCCATCCAAGCTGTAGATGAGTTTGTTTCTTCATCAGAACAGATTTGGACGAATTTAGCATTACATCACTTGCTCACCAATGGATCCTCTGCAGTAAATGGGTGCCGTCAGAATGAGAGTCCAAACAGCTGATAAAAACATGACAATAATCCACAAGTAACACCACTCCAGTCCATAAATTCTTCTGGCCAAAATACCAGTCCATAATCCATAATAACGCTTCCTCCAGTGAAAAAGTCCATCCAAAGTTGTCCTCTCACAATAAAATCACCCACATGTTTGTTTAGAACTGTTTGGGACTGTTTTTGCTTGTAAATGGTAGAATAGTTATAATTTACATATTGTAAATTCTGTACATATTTCTCTCCTGATTCAGATGAGACAACATTTTTATGAGAGAGAGCAATATTATGGATAGAGGAGCTGGAGACAATGGTTTGAAGTTTAAAAATGTCTTGATGGATTTGTTTCTTACAAACACGCAGCTTTTCGCTTCAGAAGATGTTAACTGATGGACTGATGGTGGTGTGGATTACTTGTGGATTATTGTGATGTTTTTATCAGCTGTTTGGACGTAATTCTGACGGCACCCATTCACTGCAGAGGATCCCTTGGTGAGCAATTGGTGAAATGCTAACCTTAATCCTGATCAAAGTCTAGGATGTGAGAATGGTCTCTGATAGGACTCATGTCTGACAAGTGTTTGGTTTTTAATCTAATTTGTAAATTTAAAAGCACTGCATCATATTTACACATTGAGTGAGTGGGCTGGTGTTCATGGTGGGCTTAAAGTGAATATTTTTGTTTCGTGCTGTTAGAGCTTAGGATGGCTAGTGGCGTTTCAGATCCATCATTAGACAGACCCCAGGTGGCAGGAGAGTAGTGTCACCACAGACTGATTCTGGGTCAGTGTATTTGTGGCCTGTTTGGATTAGCCTTGCTGATAGCATCAGAGCTCTAGAATAGCCTACACTCTTAAAAATAAAGGTGCTTCACGATGCCATAGAAGAACTTTTTGTCTAAATGGTTCCATAAAGAACCTTTAACATCTGAAGAACCTTTCTGTTTCACAAAAGGTTATTTGGGGCGAAAGAAGGTTCTTCAGATTATAAAAAGGTAAGAAAGAGATGGTTCTTTAAAGAACCTTTGACTGAATGGTTCTTTGTGGAACCAAAAATGGTTCTTCTATGGCATCGCTTGAAGAACCTTTTGAAGCACCTTTATTTTTAAGAGTGTACCAAAAAGTATGATGAAGAAAATGTGTGGTTCTTCCCCTGTGGAGAGGAACCTTACTGTTAGTGTTCAGCTCATTAAATTTGAGACTGAGTCACAACTATATATATATAAAAAAATCTGACCATAATATTTCCTATATATATATTAATAATTAAGATTTTTCATTTTTTTTTCTATTAATGTTCATCAATGCTTCATTCTATTTGATTGACACTGCTTTTGACAATGAATACGCTGATTTGGTGCTCAATTATTATTAATTATTATTATTGTTTTTTTATTTTTGGTAATTTTATTTTTTATTTTTTTTTATTATTATTGGTATTGGTATTTTAAATCCATACTGGAGTAATAGCTGCTGAAAATTCAGCTTTGCCATCACAATAATACATTAGATTTTAACATATATTAAAATAGAAAACAGTTGTTTTAAATTGTAATAATAACAATTACAAGATCAATATCAAATGAATGTAGCCCTGGTGAGAATAAGAGACTTGCAAAAATATTAACAAATCTTAATTATTCTCAAGTTTGACCAGTAGTTTTGACACACACACACACACACACACACACACACACACACACACACACACACACAAAGTGATTATTACACATACTATATGCAGTATGCAGGCCTGTGCCTCTAGTATGCTTTTTATCTGAACAACATGACATCACTGTCAGTCTGTACATAAACATCTTTGCTTTTACGTGCTATCTTGCTGTTGCCAGCATTTAGCAGGAAGAGCTTTCTCAGACCTACCTTATTCCGAGTAGGGGCCCCTGGAAGCTTTGGTTTAATTCAAAGACTGCTTGAGGTGACAGATGAGCTCTTCTGCTAAGACTGTTG
This sequence comes from Sinocyclocheilus anshuiensis, assembly GCF_001515605.1. Taxonomy (NCBI): domain Eukaryota; kingdom Metazoa; phylum Chordata; class Actinopteri; order Cypriniformes; family Cyprinidae; genus Sinocyclocheilus; species Sinocyclocheilus anshuiensis. The sequence continues at coordinate 176,754 of NW_015544159.1, forward strand.
TTGAATTTCCCATGAGCTAACACAGAGGAAGTTACATGTGTCTTACGCATGAATCCTGAAATAACAATCCCGGGCCCTCTCAGTATGGTTTCACTGAATCTCATCTAATAGTTTAGGCATAATACTCTGCTAATCCTCTACTCCAGTGTTTCCCAACCTTTTTTTAGTCGCGGCACCCTTTGGAAATTGTAACAAATTTGTGGCACCCTACAAAATTAATTTTGTCACAATATTTGAATTTCTAACTTCTAACTTCTAAAATCGATATTCGGTACTTTTTCATATATACATATACATATATATATATGTATATGTGTGTCAGATATTTTTAATATTATTAATTTTTTTGTCCATGGAGGCAATCAGTAGGCTAATTTCTAATGAGGAGACCAATTTATATGACAGATTTTAATGTAGGCTTTTATTCATATGTAAACATTGTTTAATTACCATTAGGATTTCTTACACGGCACCCCTGCTCTCGACAGACGGCACCCCAGGGTGCCGCGGCACCCCGGTTGGGAAACACTGCTCTACTCCTTTCTTTTTTCCATCTTTTCACTGGCCTATTTCTCTCTGTGCCCATTACATTAGAGAGCTCCTGCCTTTCCCAGTGATTTCACCTCCCCCACTCCCCTCGAAGCTTCTGCTCATGTCTGCTGGCCTATTGAAATGAGACTGTTATTGGAATGTATTAGGCCAGGTTCGGTCTGATCCAGGCAGCCGGCACGGATGCATTTCCAGACTGTCATGCTTGCTTTCGTGAACAGAGCATCATCAATGGACTTAAGGATTTATCTTCTGATTGCTTTCAGATGGCAAGGTGGAGGTGACCAAGGAAGGCATGAAACTCTGCACCATGGGACCAGGGAAGGTGTTTGGAGAGCTCGCCATCCTCTATAACTGCACCAGGACTGCTACGGTACAGAGTGAGTGAGGAGAACAACAATGCACCTGCACATCTGCAATTCCAAATTGTTAAAGGGGTCATGAAACGCAGTTTCAGATTTGTATATTATGTTTCTCAAGGTTAGTTTATAAAGTTTGCAAAAGCTTTTGCAGCAAAAACAGTCTAGTATTAATAAAACAAAAAACATAATTTTCCATCCTCATTTTCACTCTCTTTGAAAAAAAACCCAAAAAACAAACAAAAAAAAAACTCTCAGGGGGTGTTACCTCTTACAGAAATGTAAGTAACCGCCCACTGTTGTGATTGGCTAACTTCATTGCACCATATAAAAGGTAAAATATATGCATTAATATGTTACTTTAAATCATTAAATACCTTATCTCTCAGCTGAGTACTCTTATAGTTTAAACCATTGTGAGTTCGCCTATAATAAGGGTCATTACAGTGTAACTCAGGACAAAGTCAAAGTGTCCCTCTTACAAAGTCCCTCTGCACTTCGAAAACTGTGGTCTTCCACACACACAAGCATACATCACCGTTTCTCCCACATGAGAAGAGTTTCTTTGACAGGAGAGCCACAGCAACACACAGATGCAGTGGCACAGAAATACTGATGTAATGAGGTCAAAGGTGTATGTTTATCATGTAATTTAACATGTCTTCGAACGTAGCTGAACCAATCAGAATCAAGGACTGGAAGGTAAACCTTCTTCCCATTGACAACATTCTGGCAGAGGGCAGCAGATTTTCCTCAAGAATTTGACAGTATTTTGCCCCATCCATTTTTCCTTCTGTCCTGACAAGTGCTCCAGTCCACTCCAGAGAAACACCCATAACAGGATATTACCACTTCCATGCTTTACTGTAGGAATGGTGTTAGTTGGATGGTGAGCTGTATTGCATTTCCGCCGAACATATCGTTTGGTGTAGAGGCCAATTAATTCAATTTTAGGGTGCTTTCACACTTGGTTTGATTGCCTGGTCTGGACCCCATTTCGATTGCTCCCCCGTCCCTGTTCCCGCTGGACTGCGTTCAAATTATTTTATCTGGGTCCGAACCGCGGTTCGTTTGCGTCATCAAGCCAGCAGCCGTTTACCCTGTTGCTTAGTAACGATGGCAGAGGAGAAGTCGGCAAAATGCGTAGCATTGCTCTTTTCACTTTTGTATTAATGTTTTTGTACCGTTGATTTTGCGCCAAAGCTTCAGTAAATAATGGTCTTACGAATGTACTGTAAATGCTCTAAAGCAGTGTTTCCCAACCTTTTTTTAGTCGCGGCACCCTTTGGAAATTTTAACAAACTTGTGGCACCCTACA
>NW_015544159.1:179057-195928 GCF_001515605.1 Sinocyclocheilus anshuiensis
GCTATTGCAGACAGAAACAATACTGTACTACATAGATGTTTCCTGTCGGCTCAATTTTTGAGTGGACTTTGCTGTTCCGATGAGCATGAACGGTATACGAGTGGAGCGACTGAGCGGAGCGCACACGCATAGAGCGGGATAATACGCAGAGCGTCACACCACGTGAAAGTGAAACCTGAGCGGAGAACAAATTTTCAGCAGCCGAAATTTCGGTGCATCTCTAAATATTGGCGACATCAGAAATGGATATTATATAATAGATGCTTTTTTGAAAATTTTAGCTATTTAAAAATATAAAAAAAACAATTAAAAAATGATTTTTTACATGGCAGCCCTGCTCTCGACAGACGGCACCCCGGTTGGGAAACACTGCTCTAAAGAACACTGAAGGTAAATAGAAATGCTCTCTGCTTGCAGAGCATCAGTCACGCTTGTCAGGGTGAAACACACAAACACACAATTTTATCAAATAATTAATCATTAATAGCTGCTCACTTCCACAATTTGGTATGACTGCGTTCATATCAGCAGCAAACCGTACCAGAGTTCACTTGAACCGTACCCCAGACCACCCCTTTTAAGCGGACTCGGGTACAGAAGACAGCTTTCACATCATCCAAACGTACCGAACTCTGACGTCAGTCGAACCCGGGTGCGCACCTAAAGTGCTAGTGTGAAAGCACTTAGTCTCATCTGCCTTAGAATCTTCAAGGTGCGTTTTGGCTCAGTCGTGACTGCATGTGGCCTTTCTTGAGGAGTGGCTTTTTTCTTGTAACCCTCCCATACAAGCCACATTTGTGGAGAATTTGTGATGTTGTCACACACGCTTCAGAGCTGCTGTAGGCCTCTTGGTCGCCTCTCTGACCAGTTTCCTCCTGGCTCTTTCATCCAGTTTGGATCCAGGGAGGGTCTGTGTTGTCCCAAATACCTTCCACGTCTTAATAATAGACTTCACTCTGTTTCTTGGCATTGATAAAGCCTTTGAATTGTTTTTGTATCTCCTGACTTGTTCCTGTCCACAACTTTATCCCGGAGATATATTTGACAAGGCCTTGCCATCCATATTTGAATGTTTGCTTCAGTTGCACTACCAAGGAATTAAAAAGGCTCCAGGAAAGCTCTTTTCATGTTGAGTTAATCAAAATGACCACAGCTGAGCACAGTTAAAAGTCAAATGGCTTTGTGTGCCATTGAGAAGGTGATCAGCTACACTTGATTGAGTTTGCATTCCATTTTTAGGAGGGGGGTGATCCTTTGACCAACTCAGTGACCTGTTGGTGTTATATCTTTCACTTGCCATGCTTTCTAATGCTCGGATCTTTAGGAAGGCTATGCAACGTTTTTGGAGTTGCAGTTTCTTTACATCCACTGACAGAACAACGTCTAAGTGGCATGAGTTGTTCAGAACACACTTCCTTGATTACATACAACGATTACACGTTAAGGTACGTTTCGAGGTGACATTTTGATTCTCCATTTTATGACCATCTTAAAATTTTGTGTACCTCTTGTGCAAAACGTCAGTTACATAGGAGCACATGAGATTGCAAATATGCAAACATACATGCATAAGCATGAAAATGCACATAGAAAGACCCTTTCACTTTGCAACTATGCAAAGACAAACCACAATCTGGAGTGAGTAACCATGGAAACACATACACTGTGTTGTCATCCTTAACTTAGCAAGAACAGCTACATGCATCTCTGTTAGGGATACATGTACATATGTGAAGTAGCCTAAATTACTTTGCATACAGAGTAATACAAAACTGAAAATTAAATATGAGGCATGATAATTTCATGATTTTTTTTATTGTTTTGTCTGCGCAATACATAATTTAAATATTGTCCTGTATTGCTCTCTTCATGTTTGACAAGGTTCATATTTGTTGTATTTCTAAAACAATATGACAAGCTAATTTGTATGCATGTCAGCCTGGCAAAATAATTTGCAAGCCTCACTTAATTTAATTATCAAAATGCACAATGCATAATGGCTCTGGTTCTTCCCCTGTTAAACCAGATGCAACACTGTGTTTTATTAGAAGATTCTGTATTTTTTATCTTGCTGTGTGATGGTACTTCAATCTTTGCTAAATCACTGATCTTTCGTGTGTTTGCATCCTTGTTATTGACACTGGTAGGGACGTTAGCTCTTGTGTGCCTAGCGTGAAATAGTGTGATATATACCAGCAATGGAAAGAGGTGAGTCAGAATCTGTGTCTCATCTGCATCTCTTAAGTGCGACAAATGCTAGGCCATTTCCTCAGATTTGAAGAAAGCCGCTAAGATGAGAAACACAACCACAAAACCATTATTTTGTCATGATAAAGTACAATCTTCAGCATCTTATGTTTTTTTTAGCTTTTTGCCTCAGAGACAAATGCAAATACATGTACTCCCTTATCTCTCTCTCTCTCTCTCTCTCTCTCTCACTCTCTCTCGCTCGCTCTCTGTTTTCTGTGCAGCAGCTGTTGCTTTATAAAATCTGATCAAACAGTTTTTTTTTTTGCAATTCAGTTTGTCTTCCAGATTTTAAACTAGCTACATGGCTGATATTTTTTCCCCTTTTTCCCCCCAAAGTTTTGCACACATGCAATACAAGATGTATGGTAAGTAATATATGGGAAACAGGAATGGGCAAAAAATATTTTAAGAATTGGTATCTTAATTGGAATTACATACATTTTTGGAATTTTAATTTATGTGATTACATCATAATATATAATTACATCATTAATTTTGGCTACTTATAATGCCTATATATATATATATATAAGATATTCTTTGTCTTATGCAATTACTTGGCATAATAAACAGTCATAATTAATAATTATTCAAATAATTTGAATATCCTCCAATGTTCCACACGTATAGCACTCATATGAATTTAGTATGGTTTTCTTAAATTCAAATCCAAATCGCAAATCTACATCTTGTTTCTTATATTATCTAAAGAAACACAACTCAAATGCAGAGAAAAAAGCAAGGGGAGAGATCAGGAGAGAGGTGAAAAATAATGACACATAAATACATCAAGGTGAGACCAAGCAAAACTGATTTAGCAATGCTGAGGCTCTCCCTGGTGATCTCTGAGCTTACTGATCTCTACACAGTGTCTAGTTGTAAACTACAAGGAGTGAGCTTCTCAGAGACGTGTGCTGTGAGTCACTGCTGCATGAGAAGCACATTTATCACACCAGAAGTACAATAGATAGATATTAAACTATACACAGATGATAATACTTCTATTACAAAAACATTATATGATGAAGCAATCTTTGGCATGTGAGTCATGGAGATTTTTAATTATTCTACATATATAATACAATAAACAGGATGTGTTCTCTCATTTGAGAGATCAAAACCCTGCAAGTGACTGTCTTAATGAGTGAGTTGAATCCTTAAATCAAGTGATTCGTTTAAAAAAGCTATAATACATTTAACTTAGCAAACGACTGTACTTACAGCCTGATTGAATCATTTACTGGTCCATGTAACACTGAGGAACAAAACACCATGTTGGAAGCTGTTAGCCCCGGCTGGCCCATTTAGCCCTTTTAAAATGTAATTTATTTAGTAGAATTTTTAGGATCATTACTTCAGTGTCACATAGTCCTTCAGAAATCATTCTAATATAATGATTGACTGCTCAAGAAACATTTTATTATCAATGCTATTGCTGCTTAATATGTTTGTGTAAACCATGATACACTGCCATTAAAAAAATTGGGGTAAGTTAGATTTAAAGAAAAAAAAAAACTTTTATTCCACAAGGACGTATCAAATTGATCAAACTTGACAGTAGACATTACTAATGTTACAAAATATTTTTTTATATCAAAACATGCTGATTTTTTTTTTGCTTTCTTTTAATGAAAGAATCCTAACAAAACAGTAACAGTTTCCACAAAAATATTAAACAGCAAAAAAAAATCAGTTTTCAGGATAATAATAAGAACCATTATTAGTAATTGAGCACCCATAATAATTAATAAATATAGCTGCAAGCACCAAATTAAGGGGCCAAGCACAACAGAGGCAGAATGAGGAGCAAACATGGCATGAAGGATCAGACCAAACAACAATTAGCAATTAAAAATATTTTAAGGTGATTTTACTCAAACTGGCTGAAAAATCCTAAATGCAATCACTAATAATACGATTTAATGGTTTATCAGTTTTGACCAGTAGGTGGCACTGTTACCAAATGATGTGGCGTGGTCAGTGTGAGGTGACAATGACACACATAAAGTTTGGTGTCATTATGTCAATGCTTTACAGCCTCAGATGCAGTTTGGCAAGATGCCATCAAATTTGTTAATGTGGTATACAAAACAGTTTCACCTATCAACACGAAATCAATAGCTTTTTGCAGGCATGGTCTGAAGATGATTTGCGTTGAATTTGGTGAAAATCGGACCAACGGTCTAGGAGGAGTTTTTCAGTATGAATCAAAATGGCAAGGAACGACAGGAAGTTCAGATGATTATGGTATAATTGGTATCAATGGTATCAATCCAAGGAAAGACCAGTCACATGACAAGAGGCAAAACTGTTTATAAGTTATTAGCATTTTTTGAAATGTCATTATTAATGGTTAATCGCTTCATATTAATGGTTTATCACTTTTGACCAATAGGTGGTACTGTTGTCAGATTGATGTGGCGTGGTCAGTGTGAAGTGACAATGGCACACAGAAGAAAGTTTGGTGTCAATATGTCAAAGCTTTGTAGAGATGCAGCCTCAGATGCAGTTTGGCATCATTCCAGCAAATTCTTTGATGCGTTAAACAATAACTGTTTTATATTTTTACACGAAATCCATCACCTTTTGCCGGTATGTTCTGAAGATGATCTGAGTCAAATTTGGTGAAAATTGGACCAACGGTCTAGGAGGAGTTCACAAAAGTAGGTTTTTTGTTGTAAATCATGATGTCAGACAGGAAGTTTAGCTGATTGTGGTATAATTGGAATTGATGTTCTTGGTGGCACTGTTGTCAAATTGATGTGTTGTTTTCAGTTTGAGGTGACAATGACACATACAATGTTTGGTGTCAATATGTCAAAGCTTTGCAGAGATGCAGCCTCAGATGCAGTTTGGCATCATTCCAGCAAATTTGTTGATGCGTTAAACGGTAACTATTTTATATTTTGACGCGAAATCCATCACCTTTTGCCGGCATTGCCTGAAGATGATCTGAATCAAATTTGGTGAAAATCAGACCTACCGTCTAGGAGGAGTTTTGTTCGACTCGGTATGTTGCACCAAATCTAAAGAGATGTAGTCTCGTTTAGCCAGACGACTGACAGGTGTGACATCTGATTCTAAGATTAAAAGAGACAGTCTTGTGATTCTTGGCCAAACCGTTTAGACGTTATAAGCAAAAATAACCATTTTACATTTATCCTGACCACTAGGTGCTGCTGCGCTGAAACTGTGCAGGTCTTTGTCAAATTCGTTTACACATTATTCAAGAACAGTTTGACTAATCAACTTGAATTCCATAACTTTTTGCCAGCATGGTCTGAAGATGATCTCAGCCAATTCTGGTGAAAATCAGACAAACCGTCTAGGGTGAGTTAAAAAAAAGTAGGTTTTTCAAACTATTAAAAATTGCCAAAAATTTTGACATGTAGAAATGTAAATGCTTGCATCTATTTGACTTGGCATGAGCCAAGGAGTCAGAGTAAAAAAAAAAAATTTGCATCTAAACTTTACGGTTGAAATGTTATTAGCATAAACATGAGTGCAAATTTGAGCTGTTGGTGGCGCTAGAGGGTTTGAGTTAGAGACTCCAAACTTGCTATGGTTAATGTTGAGACTGTCCTCTATCTGTGTGCCAAAATTCATAACTTTACCATAAGTGGTTCTATGGGCTGCCATAGACTAGAGCGAAAGAAGAAGAAGAACGCCAACGATTCCAGTAGGTGTCTACGCACCTTCGGTGCTCGGTCCCTAATAACTGAGCACCAAATTAGCATATTAGAATGATTTCTGAAGGATCTTAAATATAAAATCCCAGGAAAATGGGACAACATGACAGTCATTCTCATTAGACACACACACACACAAAAAAAATATTATGTGTTTGATTGATGGAAAAATTGATGTGGGTCACATTACAAATATCTTAACACGTGTTGTACCACATCTGTCTCATCTTGAGTGAATGGAAGTAAAAAAGTGCGGAAGATGACTCCCATTTGAGCCGTCATTAGCTCTCTATGGAGAAAGGTCCTATGATTTTAGCATCCAGACTCATTAAGCAGCTAAAATTCAGAGAGCAACACATTATCTGTCACTCCAGTTCATTGTTGCATTAAGTGCCATAAGTTGCTTGTTGCCATAGAAACCCTTCCGCATTGAATATTAGTGGTGAAATCCCCAGGGGAGATCGTTTCCCCCTTCGCTTTTTGGCAGTGTCCCTTTGCTCAGGTTTGGTATGGCACAGAATGCGACTTCATTAATACAGGCTTTTCTGATGGAAATACGTGCTCCGAGTTCAAGGCTGTTTAAGCGAGATAAAGCCACAGGTTTTCTCTTGGATGTAAAGCAGTGTTGCTGAAAGGCAAATTTATCTAAATAGGCATGTGCTTTCTTATGCAGCCTTTTGAGAATCAGTTTTCAAGTCAGATGTTTGGATTATTCTTTTTGATAGTGTTGTTTATTTCAGGCTTTTGTGAAAATGGGCATTTCTAGCTCCCTTGAAGTCATCGTTTGCTCAAGGGTGATGATGGTGCAGTGTTTTGTGATGATTTCCTTCCTCATTACAAAGTCAAAGCCTTTTCCAAAGATGATCGTTCAGGACTGCCCATTGCTTATAACGATCACAAGCCACAGGATTGTCTGATTCTCCGGCTATGATTTAAAGTCGCACTGCTATCATAATAACAGTTTGCTCTCTGCCAGACTGCCAGACTGCCAGACTCTAATGATCCAAACAAGGATGACATTACTAACCTTTTAAAGTTGAACTAATGGGCAACACCATTATCAAGTTTTAATGAGCTAGTTTTTTTCACATTTTATTGACACAAAATATCACATTCTTCTGATTTGTGAATTTAGTAACTTCTTGTAACCTTGAAGTTCCTGTAGTGTCCACCTTCCTGGTGTTCTTCAGTGTTAACAGCTATGAGTGGCTCATGTAGTAAAGTAAGTGGGCTGTTAGCCAGAAGAAAGAGTGGTTTTGGACAAAGTGGAAGTAATCTGTAATAGTCTTCAACACTACTGCAATTCAGGAGTGACTGTGCATGTTCATCTCTCCGGCAGTCCAGGAAGTTTGGTTGTTGAAAGCAGTTGTCACTCTTTTCACACCAAACTCTGTGTGTGAAAAGAAATATATTTAGAGAGTGTTAGCCGTATTCTGCTCAATGTAGCAATAGATTATTGTTGGAAACCCAAGTCTTTTTACATGCTGAAATGGTAGCTGATCTGGACACAGATTACTGAACCAATCACTGAGGCATCACAGCTCTAGGGTGAATCAAGGATATTTAGTTGGCATGGTGCAGTTCATCTTATTGCAAATATCTGTATAAATGAATATTTTTTGTTTTACATTACTGGTCATTCACCAGCTAGACTATCTGACAATAGCCAGGTTTCCATTCAAGAAAAAAGGTTTAACACTTCAAAATATTTACTGATACAACTGATGGAAATGGCATTTGCTGATAAAAGTGTTGACACAATCTTTTTTGTTTAACTTTAGTGCATAAATTCTATACTTCAGATGCTAAAACTCGGTTGAAAACACTTTTTGTTAAGAAAAAGGTTTTTATTGTAAATAAATGTTATGTCATAGCAGAATTAGCCTACATGCAGATTCCACATTCACAATTTTGGTCCAGTGCCATTTCTTGGTAATCTTGGTAAGAACAGTGCAAAAATTAATGGAAACTCGCAATAATATGATAATAATGGCTAATGATATTATTACATACAAGAGATTCTAAGAGGGAACAAATGTGCTTTTCTCGTAAGGGTTGGCGATAATATGTTGTTTTGAATTTTGTTAAAAAAAGCTTTCAATTTAATGTCTTAAGTTTTTGAATTAATTACATTAATTCCATTTTAAGGGATTTATCAGTGTTAAAATACCACTTCTGTCCTCAGGTGAGAACAGAATGACTGGAGACATTTACAAATTATGCCTCATTTTTTGCATAAAATGCATCTCTAAAATTTTAAATCTATTGGCTGATGTCAACAACACGATTTCTAGTATGTTCTTCATTATCAAAGAGTTCTAGTCTCCGTCTTCATTTAAAGGGGTCAGCTGCCTTTTTTTATTATATTGTACTGTTCTCTGAGGTCCACTTATAATGTTATCAAGATTTTTACGTAGAAAAACATCATACTTTAGCAGTAGCCTAATAGGCTATTTTCTGTCCCGTTTTGACCCCCTCATCAGAATGCTTTGTTTGAATAGGTGTGGCGGATTGTAGACTGGGAAGTAAACGCCCACCGCTATGATTGGCGAACAGTTGTGTATGTTTGACAGTCTACAGCCTTCACAGATGGACATTGCTGTGATTTAGGTTAAAAACGCATAAATACTCAGAACATATCAAACGATCTGTAATAACAGACACAGCAATTACATTACTGTCGGATCCAATATAGTCCACACAGCATCGCCTTTTAGTTTCAATCTTTCTGAAAATCCTGTGTCGAATTGTGCCTTGTTTGTAAACGAATCTGTGGTAAAATGAAGTGACAGAGTTCTTACTGACGTGGTCTTAAACGTCATTAAAAATAAAATGAATCCACCTTTTCTTAATGTTGGGATCAGAAGGAAGGCAATGCAAAGACTGTGTTTTTCCACAACTTGGCACTGTACAGCATCTTCTTGTCTTCGGAGCATCTTTATCGTTTGGTTTCTGTGTAGACCTGCGTTTGCCTCTCTCGTTTTTTATATTACATGCACGAATCGGTGGGCGGAGCTAAACAGGCAGTGCTGTAGAAGCAGGCGTTGATCTTCTTCTGCAGAGGCGGGGTTTAGCCACACTATTACATCATAAAGTGGCATGTTCCACAACCTGTCGTTTTGGCAGACTGGCTTCAATATAAGCCTTTTTAGACTAACGAGAAAGTTTTGAATTCTGAAACTTACAGATGCTTTTATAGTACAGTGACCTCTTACATGTCAAAAGATCAAGGGGATTTTGATTTCTCAGTTCATGACCCCTTTAACTCTTGCAGGATTGAAAGAAGTTCTTCACCGGGTTGATGAGTTCTGGTCTGCCGATGTGCATTACTGTGACAGAGCGCTTGATTGTAACCGCAGGTTTGCTAATGAACATAATGAGCGGTCACAGTCTGGAGTGGCTGCGTCACGGTGTGAAAAGGACATGGAGATGCTGAACTAGACCTCATGTCTTGCTCTCGCTTTGCTCTTCTTCTCTCTCTACACCTCTTGAAATGTTAGTGGAGGAAGACTTTATTGAGTCTGATTAGAGTCATGTGCCCTGATCATAATGTGATTTGTATGATTGGAAGAAGCGACAGAGTGTTCTTTGAACAGAAAATAAGTCTTATAAAACTTCTTGCTGTCACACCACTTAACTTTACTTTTTTGCTGAGCAAGTCTGAGATGTATTAAGAATGTCTTTATTTTAGTTCCAGCTGCACAGGACTTGTCCAGTACTTATACTTACTCAAAGTCAATAGATTAAACCTTCATCATATCTTCAACTCCTCATTCTGTTAACAATATTATCTAACACTCTTTTTCCATGTGTGTGAATATACAGTACACTGTAAAAAATTATTGTGATTTTAATAGTAAAAGACTGTAAAAATGCTACATTAAAATCCTGTTAATTGGTTATCAGTAACTTTCCATACTATATACGGTGAATAACTGTAATTACATTTAATGTAATTTTACTAGGGATGCACCGATACCACTTTTTCCAGTACTCGCTTGATACCGATACTTTTATTTTTGGTACTTGCCAGTACCAAGTTCCGATACCAATATTTTTATTGCGTTTGCAAATTTTTAAAATATTGGGTACAGAAACCAAAAGAGTATGTATAATGTTAGTTGGTTAACTTTATTTATCAAGTAAATACAGTCAAACCAAAATGTATTCAGACACCTTCAACATTTCTCACATTATCACAGTTTATTCGCTATAGTTTAGAAAATGGTAATAAAATATAACAAGAACTCAGAGTTAAACTGTGTCAGAACAAATTCAGCTTGATAATGTTAGATAACTTTGATAGAAAGGCATATAACATTATATTCATTGCATACATATACTCCGTAGACATCCTTAATCTCTAATAACTCTAAATTTTTGCAATGATAACTACAAAAAATGGTTCTTCCACTGCATTGCTACAAAAAACTTTTGGAACCTTAATTTTTAAGAGTGTAGCTGCTTAATTGTCAGCTCTATTCATACCTTATTCTGACATGCATACGAGAAGTATGCATGTGCACATCAACATGTGCTGTTTCTGAGGGATGCATCCTTATGATTAAACCGATTAAAAATTAAAACATGTAGCTAATCAAGTCAGCTGCCTTTGATCTGGAAACGAGCTAGTTTAGATAGTGTGATATTGTCCATGGTCTGCTTTCTCTTCCTCAACGATTTATAAAGAACACCTCTCCAACATACTGCCAACCACTTAACTGCTCACAGGGCTTGTACAGTAGCTCATGTTGTGAGGCCTGTGTTATATCAGTTCGCTCTTTGTAAAACAAGGGGAGGCAGGCAGAATGCATCCCCCTCTAGGCAGTGCTGTAAACATGCCAGGAGCCAACCGAGAGGAACTAACAAAGGTACTCACACTAAGGCAGATGGAATCTCACGCACTGCGTTCATAGATTGTCTCAGCATCTGACGGCGCACTCATGCACCGCCCAGAACACGTTCGCTGGCTATCTGGTGAATACTGCACATAAAGGTGCCAATAGCTGGCTGAATTCACCAGCTCTAATCTGATTCACTGGTTTTCGTGCAACTTTAAAAAAAAAAAAGTGTAGGCAAGATTATTGCAAAGTAATAACAAGGTTATTACCATTTTATATTTTTCATTTAGTATTTATTCCTATATTAGTTTCTGTTTGTCTTGTCAATGTAGATTTATTTATAATTGTTAGTGTCAATTTTAGTTTTTTAATTTAGTTTTAGGTTTGTGTTTTAGGGCTGCAGTGTTTAATGCACTGGTATCATATAAAAATATTTTCTGCAGTTAAATTTGTCAGTCTAGTGTTATTGCTATTTAGTGTTAATGTATAGTGCATGCAGGTCGAATAGATTTCATTCTTTTTTATGTGATCTTTTGCCTTTAGAACTGCCTTAATTCTTCGTGCCATAGATTCAGCAAGATTGATACTGATCCATATTGGCATCACACAATTACTGCAGATTTGTTGGTTACACATCCATGATGTGAATCTCCCGTTCCACCACATCCCAAAGGTGCTCTTATTAGATTGAGATCTGGTGACTGTGGAAGCCATTTGAGTATCATTGTCATGTTTAAGAAATCAGTTTGAGATTATTTGAGCTTTGTGGCATGGTTACATTATCCTGCTGGATGTAGGCATCACAAGATGGGTTGGGTTCACTGTGGTCATAACGGGATGGAAATGGTCAGCAACAATATTTGGGTAAGCTGTGGTGTTTAAGCTATGCTCAGTTGGTACCCAAAGTGTGCCAAGAAAATATACCCCACACTATTATACCAACACCATCATCATGCTTTCATGTTGTTAAAGCCAAATTCTACTATCCAAATGTTGCAGCAGAAATTGAGACTCACCAGACCAGGCAACCTTTTTCTAATCTTCTGTTGTCCAAATTTGGAGAACCCGTATTAATTGTAGCCTCAGTTTCCTGTTCTTAGCTGACAGCTGATCTCATGATCTTTGGACCAAAAAAAAACAACCTTCATTCTTCAGACTCTATCTACTTCGGCAGGTAAACTGTTTGGATGACTGGTTTTCATGATGCGTGTGATGATAATGACTTTAGTTGCCATGGATAACACAGCTACACTCAGAGTAAACTGGGTTTGACTGAACAAACTTTAACTTGATTGCTATGCTAAAGCTGTGGTCACAGTGTGTGTTTGAGATGTGAATGTGTAAAATCAAAACCTGCCCATGGCATATAAGGGAAGTGTGTTCCAGTGCATTCATTTCTAATAAACTCATTGTCATATCACCTCTATGATTATTATTATTTATTTATTTTTTGTTTGTTTTGTTTTTGGAAGTCAGGCATTTGTCTTGTATGTGAAGCATACACATATATAAATACATGAATATAATTATATATAAATTCAGTAATTAAAAAGTTAATCATGCATGCTGATTTACTGCCATATTGCACTTCTGCTTGTGCGATATTGCTCATATATAATATACCTTTTTATATTTATTTATAAATGATATAAAAAAAGTGAAATTTTTTGCACTTTTTCTGTGACTGAATTTAAGTGTCATTCGACCTCAACATGTAATAAATGTGGTCTTACTTTTTTTTGTGAAAAGTCTTTAGAAATCGCATATGACTGAATAAAATGCAGAAAATATGTGATATGAAAATATGAAATTTACACTACTGTTGGGGTAAATGGATATTCTGCAAGCATGCACAAAGGTGAGAGTAAACATTTAGACAACAACAACAGTTATAAATATAATTTAAATAAATAAATAAAATAAATGCTGTTCTTTTAAACTTTCTAGTCATCAAATAATCATGTGACACCAAAGACTGGAGTAATGATGCTGAAAATTCAGCTTTGATTCACGGGAATAAATTACAATTTTAAAATATAATCAAATAGAAAATAGTTCTTTCAAATTGTAATAATATTTCACAATATTACTGCTTTTACTATATTTTTGACCAAATAAATCCGCCTTGGTGAGCATAAGAGACTTTCAAAGGAAATAAATAAATAAATCCACCCCAAACTTTTGAACAGTACTTTAATAATAGTACTATATATATATATATATATATATGCACACACACAATTTTACAAAATAATTTATATAAAATAAATTGTCAAATTATGTAGATGTGTTAATTGCATTTCAAATGTGACTGAATGAATAGTAATTTATTATAATACAGTAAAATTAATCTAGTACAAATTTAATATTATGTAACCTTAATGTATTTGTAAACATTTGCATGACTGTAAAGTTGTTCATATGTAAAATCCTAAATGCTTTTTCAGTGTCTGAGAAAAAGACAAAGGGAGAGCATAAAAATGAGTGTGAAAGAGAGATATCCACTGTTCTGCAAAAACATTAGTCCTGACCGTCAAACGACATCAGAGGAGAATGTTTTAGAGACACAGAGCGTGAACAAAACTACCGGAACTGTGCGAGTTTTTACAGCAAATTCAGAATATCAAAGGCCAGCACTCAATCAAACTCTACAATATTTTGTTGAAAATTGGTAGACGCTAGATAAATTAGGTAGGTACCAACATGGACGGTAGTGTGATATGATAGTGTGTTGGGGCCATGGTAAGGGCAGTTTTCATGATTACCTTATTAAACATATATTTGATGTCTTTTATGTCAAATATTTACATTTAATAAAATTATTCAATCAATCAGAATACTATCATCTGTTGCCACTAAAATGCAGACCAATAGAATTACCTACATAAAGTATATACATAATACAATTTTAAAAAAGATACTCATTACAGGGTAGGGATGAAATCTTATGACAAAAATCATTGTCGATTATTAACAAAATTATAAACATTTGTGTGGAGAAATGGTATATTTTTAAACTGAGAACCATAAATGAATTGATTTTTCTTTCTTTAATGCTTTAGAAAATCAAGACTTCACATTGGATGTCTTAATGAAAAACAATGCGGTTATTCAAATTGGGCATATGTTTTATATACAATAAATGATATACAGAAAGCGAGCAACAATGTTACCCATCAATGAAGCAAACAATGAGTGCATCGCAAGAGAGTTATGCTCTTGTATGAGCTCCCATTATCAATGACACTCTTCAAGAATGAATTCATAGAAACAGAATTCGGTTGGAGGCAAAATTCCACCGTTTTTAGATTATTTTTTTTCTTCACAAATCTAAACATCTTTGACTGGCCATTGTATTCAGACGCTCAACAGAAATGGGTGTTTTTGGTTATAATGTTCGACACTGCAAACAAAAACGTGAGCAACGTGAGAACATCAGAATCTAATGCCGCAATTAACACGTTTTTACCAGTTTTTTACATTTCACTTTAATTATGACAGTCGTAATCGCCTTTATTGTGGAGGGGCATTTTTTGCCCCTGTATCTTGAATTCTACAAGTTACATACATTTATGGGAAACGCTCCCCGTTTGATGTCCAATGTAAAATCTGAGTCCTGAAGCAAACCAGATAAGTTATACACAGAACTCGGTCCTCAAACTACAACTTATGGCATTTGTCTGGCATATAATAGGGACAAAAAAGAGAAAAACTGCAAGCAACAATTAGTAGAATCCATCTGGTAAATGAAGCTAGTGTAAATAAATGGATGAAATTGAATTAATTACTGTTTGTAATTGAAAAATCAATCCAGAGGTCCAGATTTTGCTTTGTTTTCTCTGACGTCTCTCTACAGAGTCAATTATCAATAGACTCTTGTAGAACTGATGGGAGTTGTGTAGTGGAAGTGCTGGATATTCATCTAATATAATGCAGCTCAACAGGGGGTCAGTTCATATTCTTGCAATTTCTCTGGGAGTCATGGGCATGTGTACCAAATGTGAATGATAAACCACAACCAATGCTTATACAGATACCATCTTTACCACATCCATGAGAGTCAAAATCCACATTTATCACTTTTGAAAACTGTAGGGTGGATTGGCACAAAAGCAAAATGACTTGGCAAGCTAATTTGTTTTCTACGTCGGACATCTGTGTAAAAAGGAAAACTCTGCTCTTAACATTAGAGTCCATGATTTTTTGCATTGCATTTAATGACTAGGTGACAGGAATGCTACAAATGTATTTAAACGTTGTGAATTTAAAAGATTAAAAAATAAGCAAAAAGGTAAAAAATCTATCTATCTATCAATCAATCAATCAATCAATCAATCAATCAATGAATCAATCAGTCAATAGATTCATTGATTTTGCATTGCATTTAATTTTTAGATCACGAGAACTCTACAGATATATTTATATTTTGCAACTTTCTTAAAACATTACAAAAAAGGACAAACAAGTTTATGAAAACTTTAATTAAATAGATCACAAGAACCAATCTATTTACATTTCAAAATTCTATGTATTTTTTGTGAATTTATTTGAAACATTATAAGAGGACAACGAAAAGAAACAAACCTTAGATCCACTCGTTTTGCTTTGTATTTAATTTCCAGATAACATGAGTTCTAAAAATGCATTTAAATTTTGAGACTTTATGTAATTACAATAGGACAAAAAAAAAAAAAGAAAAACTTTAGATCCATTGGTTAAGCTGTTTATGAAAGGAAGATTTTTAAAGATTTTGCCTAAAAAGTTAAATGCTGCAAAATTTGCGGCTCTTCGAGGAACATTGACTCCTCACATGGAGAAAGACTCGTGGTAAAATGTGGTGACAGGTTTGATGTTTTGAATATTGCACATTTAACAATTAGTTTCTAGGCAACCATACTTCCCATCCATTCCAAAACGACTCTAAATGCAATTAGCCACAGACACTTCGTGCATGCAAAGTTTAGTGAGCTTTCACCATAGGGATCAAAAGTTTTAGCTGTTCATAATGAGGAATAATAATAATAGGTCAGAGAAGCCAAAACACAAGCTCAGAGAAACTAGCTGCTCTACATCACTGTATTTCTACATAATGCTAAAATGACAAATATATTAGAATTTTTTCTCATTTATTCAGGTCTGTTTGGTTCTGTTTTAAAAAATTTTAGCCTATCAACTCACCGTCCATTTAAAGTCCTGTAGTTTAAGAATCCTGTTTTAGCAGAGTGGTTGACTGAAATGCAAGTATGGTTACACTACAATTGTGTTGTGGTCTCATGCGTTAAATCATTTTGGACCCTATTTATGTGTGTATTTAGCGCTGTCCCCATGTGGCCAAGTCACCCAATATTGATGATAGTACCAGGGTTAAACAAGGCCGTTGTTTTATTAGTCTTCCCCCTCGGGGCTTCTAAACATAAAAACTGATAACTGAATGCCACAGTTAGATAAACATGTCTGCTGTTTGAGATGCTCTACAGATATTGATTATGTGTCTGTGCAGCCAGACTACAGAGGATCTGTTAACCGTATGTTAGACAAGCAGTCTAGATTAATACAGATATAAAGATCTCTTCAGTTCATGGGTCACTCATGCCTGGAATCGAACCTGCGGCATTTGTAAGCTCAGAAATTATGGCCCTAAGCTGCACAACATTAATTCACTGTTTTTATTATATTCGTACAGTTAAATCACAACTAATACCAAAAAAAAAACAACCTGAAAAACTTAAAATTGTTTTATTTCAGTATAGTTGACAGGAAGCATTTCTTATTTTAATTCAGTTTATCAATGTGCTAAAATAACAAACAAAAATAGAATACAATTAGTGCTGTCAAACGATTAATCGCGATTAATCGCATACAAAATAAAAGTGATTGTTTGCATAATATATGTGCGTGTGTTCTGTGTATATTTATTATGTATACATAAATACACACACATACAGTATATTTTACATGTCTATATTTATATTCATATAATTTATATTATAAATAAATATATTAAATATATAAACATAACCTATTTTTCTGAAATATATGCGTGTATGTGTGTGTATTTATATGTACATAATAAATATACACAGAACACACA
>NW_015544159.1:196030-200065 GCF_001515605.1 Sinocyclocheilus anshuiensis
GCAGACAGGGAACTTGGGACTGGGAACACTATTTATACACACAGGAGGAGGGGATGACGAGACACACCTGGGAGCAATGAAACATCAAGTAATCAGGGGAGGAACAGGAAACTAACCAAATAAGGGCATGGGAAGGCACATGGGGAGCAGGACACACACAAAACATGGAACAGAGTCTGACACAAACATCCAACAAAATTACTAAAATCACTAAAACATTAAATTAAAATGAAGACAGATAATGTGAAAATAAAGACTAATTCAAAATATTAATAAACAATATTAAATCATGAAATGGCATGAAATCAAAGAAATGTCTATTAACACATTGAATTAAACATTCAATGTGTAGAATGGGGGGATCAACATACTAGTGAACTTTCAGTGATTTTATTTCACAGCTTTGTAACAAAAGCATTGCATCTGCATGAATCTATAGTGTGTAGAACAATAAGCCAGCGCTTTTTGGAGATGACGCTCAGAATTATTAATGATCACTCTGGTGAGTCCAGAGTGAGACAATGCAGTGTAATCTGAACTTGATCGGTTTATTCAGGCATTTAAAGTTGCCTTAGCTGGAATATATGAAGTCCTGAATCTCCGACTCTGGACTTTTCTACACAGTTGAAGCGTGCCATCTGTCCTGTTTGCCGTTCAGATGGATTCCCAGGTGCATGTGCTTATGAGGCTGCACCTCCACTACATCATCTCCCTGGATGGTAATTAAGTCTCTGGTGTTCATTGGAAATTCACCACCAGACAGGACTGCAGGTTACCAGATTCCTGTGTAGTGGTTCAGCTATCAGGCTTCACTGCACTGCTATTTAGTGACAACGCTGCCTAATTTACAGCCTAACTCAGACTGATCACAGCAGATTGTTACTTTTGGTTATGAGCTACTGGACTTTAGAGTCTAGAAGAGAGGCAACATTTTAAATTGAGAATTGTTAAGGTATTAAATTGAATTTTTTAAATAATAATATACAGTGGTGTGAAAAAGTGTTGGCCCCCTTCCTGATTTCTTATTTTTTTGCATGTTTGTCACACTTTAATGTTTCAGATCATCAAACAAATTTAAATATTAGTAAAATATAACTGCATGTTGTGTTCACTTGTGTTTTTAAATGAAGGTTTTTATTATTATTAAGGGAAAATAAAATCCAAAACTACATGGCCCTGTGTGAAAAAGTGTTTGCCCCCTAAACCTAATAACTGGTTGAAACATTAACGTGTGACAAACATGCAAAAAAATAAGAAATCAGGACTTCTTTTTCACACCACTGTATTTTTATGCTTTATACTATGGGCCGTTGAATGCTTGAATCTGCATTTATTTTAGGAAGAGGGAGCTGATTTTCTTTGGCAAGCCTGCCATGAATAGGATGAAGAGACACTGAACTAACCTCAAAGTGCCCGAATGTTACTCCCCACCATCTCTGACACAGTCCTGCAACCTCACGACCAGCTGCCTGCATGGAGGTTATTGCATGATTCGGGAGACTGCTGGAGAATGTGCTTGCATCTCCTCGAGCATGTCTACGGGTGGGAATAAGTTCTCTGGAGCGTGTAAATCAAAATGTCGTCCATACCTCTGTGTTTCTTCAGACAGTGAGAAAGAGGCTGTGCCACAGGTCAGAGGTTAGATGCTGGATGCAACTCAGCTTGTTTTACTTATCTAAACACCACAGGAAGTGCACCGAATTTTACAAACACACGCCTATAGTGTCTGTATGTGTGCGTAAATGTGTATTAGTCATGCTCAGAACAGGAGTTAAAATTTATATCTTTACTGACAGGAAAATTGATACCTCTCAGCTTCTCAAACTGTTTTCTGGAGTTCATAGCACCTGCTCTGGCACGTTTATGCTCTTTCTACATTTGCAGTAGCACATGGATGGTTCTGACAGACTGTCAATGTACTGAATTAATTATTGCTGTAGTATCAGGCTGGTAAAGTTTGGTACTTCGAACAAAAAACTTTTTCAGGGACTTTCTAATTGAAACTAACAATTAGCAATTAGTATAGTGCCCCCTGACTGAACGAATCATTAAAATTAAGCAATAAGCAATGTGAAACCATGCACTACAGTGATGCACTACAACTTCATGTCATACTTAAAACCACATTAATCGTGATAAAATTACTGTAAAGCAATAATTTGACACCAGTGTTTGATAGGTAGTTGACACGAAATACTTTTGTAAAGTTGAAATGCTCTGAAATGTGTGATATGCGTAGTCACACTGTAGTAAAACAGCATTTTCTAATGCAGACAGCTTTTATTATTATACTGTATCCACATTTGTAATGTGGTTATAAGTTTTGATGTTGATTAAAAAATGTTTAAAAGTTTAATGGTCACATTACATACATCAAATATTTAAATGTATTAGTCAGTTCAAGTCATATTTCTTTATAAAGCACATTTAAACACATCAGACGTTGATCCGAAATACTGTGCAACAATAACAAAGCTTAGAAAGTGAATTGAAAAAAAAAAAAACAAAACACAAGGATTTAAAGTAATAAGATAAGCACTGATAATCAGAGGTGGAAAGTA
The DNA here is from genome assembly GCF_001515605.1 of Sinocyclocheilus anshuiensis. Lineage (NCBI taxonomy): Eukaryota > Metazoa > Chordata > Actinopteri > Cypriniformes > Cyprinidae > Sinocyclocheilus > Sinocyclocheilus anshuiensis. The sequence goes on from NW_015544159.1 coordinate 198,592, forward strand.
ATGAATTACATTTACTCGCGTTACTGTAATTGAGTAGCTTTTTTGTGTACTTCTACTTTTTAAAGTAATTTTTAAAATCTGTAATTTAACTTTTACTTAAGTATATTTTGTTTGAAGTATTGTACTTCGCTACATTTTAAAACACATTAATTACTGAGTAAAAAAAAAAAAAAAATCGCTCCCTGGAAAGTACTGCAGTAGCCTAAATAATGGGCAGGAGAGCAAACTGGCGCTAAAATCACAAGAAAGATGCAGACGGACAAGACAGGCGTTATGGTGCAGACCCAGCTGAAAACGAAACCACGTAGTATTCTGCTAAAGTTGAATTCGAAGGAAATGTAGTGATCCCCTGGCCATATTTATACTCTATTATGCAGTGTAAGCTTTCCTACAGAGACCAAACTAGCAGCTTATAAAGTCTCGACATCAACCCTTCGCAAGCATGTATAGGTAAGGTAAATACTTGCATCGTTGCATTGGTGGTTAAAATGAAGCTTTGTCAGTTTAGCAAGAGGTTTTGCACAAATTAGCCAAAAAGACAGTGGTGCAGAGTGTGCGATATACAGTGGGTACGGAAAGTATTCAGACCCCCTTCAATTTTTCACTCTTTGTTATATTGCAGCCATTTGCTAAAATCATTTAAGTTAGTTTTTTTTCCTCATTAATGTACACACAGCACCCCATATTGACAGAAAAACACAGAATTGTTGACATTTTTGCAGATTTATTAAAAAAGAAAAACTGAAATATCACATGGTCCTAAGTATTCAGACCCTTTGCTCAGTATTTAGGAGAAGCACCCTTTTGATCTAATACAGCCATGAGTCTTTTTGGGAAAGATGCAACAAGTTTTTCACACCTGGATTTGGGGATCCTCTGCCATTCCTCCTTGCAGATCCTCTCCAGTTCTGTCAGGTTGGATGGTAAACGTTGGTGGACAGCCATTTTTAGGTCTCTCCAGAGATGCTCAATTGGGTTTAAGTCAGGGCTCTGGCTGGGCCATTCAAGAACAGTCACAGAGTTGTTGTGAAGCCACTCCTTCGTTATTTTAGCTGTGTGCTTAGGGTCATTGTCTTGTTGGAAGGTAAACCTTCGGCCAAGTCTGAGGTCCTGAGCACTCTGGAGAAGGTTTTCGTCCAGGATATCCCTGTACTTGGCCGCATTCATCTTTCCCTCGATTGCAACCAGTCGTCCTGTCCCTGCAGCTGAAAAACACCCCCACAGCATGATGCTGCCACCACCATGCTTCACTGTTGGGACTGTATTGGACAGGTGATGAGCAGTGCCTAGTTTTCTCCACACATACCGCTTAGAATTAAGGCCAAAAAGTTCTATCTTGGTCTCATCAGACCAGAGAATCTTATTTCTCACCATCTTGGAGTCCTTCACGTGTTTTTTAGGAAACTCCATGCGGGCTTTCATGTGTCGTGCACTGAGGAGAGGCTTCCGTCGGGCCACTCTGCCATAAAGCCCC
>NW_015544159.1:200214-270500 GCF_001515605.1 Sinocyclocheilus anshuiensis
AGGGGCAGAAAATTTATATATTTATATCATTTCATATAGTAAATCAGTATCACACGAAGAATGCCGTTTTTTCCTCCAAAAATCTGCATGATTACATATAGATTTACAACAGTTCAATAAACAAGAAGTTGATTAAGAGACTTGCGTTTTAGACACCATATTGCCTGTTTTTGCTCTCCCCCTTATAATTTCAAATGAGTATTCAACATTTTATGTCTTATATATCAAAACATTATTTCTGCATTTGTAACTGCAGGTTAAATGCATTCATGTCCTGCATTAAACAGTGTGTCTAAATCTAAATCTACATCTAAATGCCACTTCCGATGAAGCTTCTGTTTTTCCTCTGCATTGAAAAGATTAATTTTGTTGATACTGATTTAATTTGCCTGGTAACAGCCCAAATGTTTTATGATTCTAAATAACTGATTCCTTTAATTAAAAACAACTAGTTTGAGATTTATAGGCATATCCCAGGGGTTTTAATCTCAGTTCCTGGAGGGCCGCAGCCCTGCAGAGTTTAGTTCCAACCCTGCTCCAACACACATACCATGTAGTTTTCAAATAAGCCTAAATGATTAGATTTGCTGGATCAGATGTGTTTAATTAGGGTTGTATCTAAACTGTGCAGGGCTGAGTTTGACACCCTTGGCCTATCCCATTTTTGCCTCCCTCCCACTATTAAAATGTAACTAAGTAATTCTTACTCTGAGTAAATTTTAAATGAGCTACTTTTTGCTTTTACTTGAGTAGATTTTTAGACTGGTACTTTTACTTGTACTTAAGTAAAATTTCATTAATGTAATGGTACTTTTACTTGAGTAGAATATTCCCGTACACTTTCCTCCTCTGCTGATAATATATAATATATTGTTATAATATAAAATAATAATAAAAAAAAAATTATAAACAAGGAGGACATTTTCCATCAGGGAAAAAAATGGGGGAAAAAATCAATATCAAAGGACAAAGAATAGAAGTTGGCCTGATTAATATGAAAATTAATAGTTTTTTTTTTCATCAAGTAATACAGTTCATAAGCCAAGCAATGTGATGCATAAATATAAGATGTATATTCACGGATATGCTTTATCAGCATCCTTTACAATGGCTTTAAACACAGCTCATCCAATCAGAATCTAGAGTCTGAATTATCCTTTTGCTGAAATAATAGTTTTGGTAAAAGCTGATTTTTACTCTTAGTTGTGGTGTAATCACTGTAGCAAACAGCTTTGAGTGGCTTGTAGCTTGTATTAAATGCCAGCAACAACAATATGATAAAAGACATACATTTTCAGTAAATTAGATGTATTAGTAATAATAATCAGAAAACTGTATATACAACCCATTAGCCTAATTGTGAGCTGTTACCAAGCAACATAACGATCAAAGAGTTTTCAAAGAGAGTTTTAAAAATTGTGATTTCCAGGCCTGGAAAAGTCATGAAAACGGATAAATCCTACGAAGTCATGGAATCGTAAAACATAAAATACTGTACGTATATTTTTCTTTAAAATATTTAATCACCCGCTCCTTGTGAGTGCAATCTCTGCAAAATATCTCCAGTTTTCATGAAAGACCGGATGAGTCATGGAAATGCATTAGTCAAAAGTTGCGGAAATCCTGAATGTGAAATTTGTCTGATGTGTGGCCACAGGTGTGTCCGTGTTGGCTATTTTACAAAAGCTGTGAACACGGTTCCTCATCACGGTTTAGAGCCATACAATGCAGTTTGTCCTTTGCTATAATGAATGAACCTGGACACACGCTGCGTCCGACAGGATCCTGCCATCGCGAAAGCCTGTTTGTCTTAAAGGGGTCATATGATGCTTTTTTAAAGATCATTATTTTGTGTATTTGGTGTAACAGAATATGTTGACATGCTTTAATGTTCAAAAAACACATTATTTTTCAAATACTTTACATTATTGTAGGTCCTCTATGCCCCGCCTCTCTCAAACGCTTCGTTTTCTACAAAGTCCCTCATATGACCCCTTTAAGAGACTAAATGTAAGAGGAAAATGAAAGTCTGATTGTTTCTTAATATGGAAGGAGTCTCTTTCCAATCCCAGGAGAACAGGAGAAGCATCATCATACAGCTGAATGTTTGAATCATGATGAAACGAAGCTATTTCTTGTGGGAAGGAGGTTGAGGGCTGCTCTTCTGTGACCTGCATGAGTATTAAACCTGAGGTCTCTAGAGAAGAGCCCTGCCAATCATTTCTTGGTGGCGATAGTTGTTGTAGAGGATTCTGGGAAGCCGCAGGGTTTTCTGGAGAGTTCCTCTGAATGCGACTCACTGATGCGTCTCAGAGCAAAAGCAGCCCGTGTTTGTCGTATCCTCTGGCCGTTTAGAGAGGTTACCTGGTAACCGAATGTTCTAATCCACGGTCGCACAGCCATGAAAATACATTTTGATGACAGTCATGCTGTTCTAATGCATGCTGGTTAGTTTGTATGCACACAGTGGAGCAGTGAGTCTGCTTTATTTCAATGCATTCCCTCTGTTTTATTTTTAATTTTGCTGAATTCTTTCTCATGGATGAGCACATCCGAACCATTTTCTCATATTAAAACACCTTGTATTGACGTAAATGTGGTCATCTTGTGGTCAATAGGAACGTTTTTGTGATCATACGCTTAAAGGAATATTCCAGTTTCAGTACAAGTTAGGGTCTGTTGACACATCTGTGACGTGCTGTTGATTTACCACAGAAAATTACTTTGACTCATCCTTCAGCTTGTAAAAGCAAATGAATGAAAAACGAATGCTGTATGCATATCCATTGCAAGTACATTGTATATTGGTTTGATATTCAATTCAATTTAATTCACAATACATTTTGTTTCAAAGCAGCTTTACAAGAAAAAAAAAAACAGCGTAAAAATTATCAGCCAGAAATGAGTTAGAAATGTGTTAAAGAAATACCCACATGTCAGTAATATATGTTATAATATAATATATAATAAGCTATAATTTAATACATGCTATGCATTTAGTTCATGATGTGTATTCGGTTAAGCAGAAACAATTAACAGAAGTTTGGAGGTTTAATTTTCTTTGGAAGTACACATAAATCCAATATATTATTTTATCTTTTCAATATGCAAGTGTTCAGCTGAGAAGTTTCACTGAAAATAGTTTTAGCTTTATTACTTTAATTCATGTTTCATTAATTTCTGATCTTTTAAATAGCTTTGTGTGAGTTATTCATAGAGTGTGTTCTCCTGCAGTGCGGGATGTGGATAACTTCACATGCTGCAGTTTTATTCCCTGTGAAGGCATTTGGCTATAAAGGTGAGATATTATTCAGTTTGCCCTCAAAGTCAAATAGAAAGTGGCATCTAGATGCTCCATTTTATGAGGGCTAGTTTTAAAAGTGGCCTTTTGACCAACTGGATTCAGCAGTCTGAACAAGATATCGATAATGTGACTGGTCCGACAGCTGTTGGACAGATGGAAAAATCCTTAAAGGAATAGTTACAAATAAATAAATAAATGCAATACATATCAGATCAGATTTGGAGAAATGTAGCATTTCATCACTTGCTCACCAATGGATCCTCTGCAGTGAATGGGTGCCATCTGAATGAGCGATGTCTTGTGAAGTGAAAAGCTGAATGTTTGTTAGACACAAATCCATCATTAAGACGTTTTACCTTTAAACCATTGATTCTGGCCAAAATATGAGACATAATTAAAGGGGTCATATGATGCGATTTCAATTTTTCCTTTCTCTTTGGAGTGTTACAAGCTCTTGGTGCATAAAGAAGATCTGTAGAATTGACAATAAAGCAGACTTGACTTGACTTGACTTGAAAAGGGAGCGTTTACTGAAATCGTTTGGAGAGGCAAAAAGAGAGCGGAAATACAGGGAATACAGGAAAGAGATGCTTTGAAAGACTGTTTAATATGCAAGACACGAGTGTCACTAAACCATATCAGATGTATTATTGGCGTTCTGCTTCTATATTGCAAAAGTCTTTTTCTCTTCTGAAATGGAACAGTATGCAAATGTGATTTCCTTTCATGGAGAAATTCATTGTTTTTTCAACATAACTATCATACAAAGGAAAAAATAAATATGGTGGTTGTCCTGGCATGCAGGATAATTTAAGTTTGACCCAATGCAATTCATTAGATGCTACTGCCAAGTGATTTGTCTGGGCATGAACTAGTGCTGGGCGGTATACCGGTTCATACCGAATACCGGTGTTTATTTTTGTTATGATATTAATTTTTACAATACCGCAATATGTGTGTATGTCCCTTAAACAACGTTCGGAATGCGACACTGTTTGAAAGGGGTCCCTTTTCACTGTTGCACTGTAGTGAGGGAACAGCTGTATGTGTTACTAATCGTGAAAGTTCCGAAACTGAAGCTGTAGAACTAATAGAACGTGATGACACGTGATATACATTTTTGGTCATACCGCTCAGCACTAGCATGAACTCACAAAATGTATTTTCATGTTATATTTGTTTATTTAGAAAAATACAAGTTTTGTTTCAGTGTTGGTGAATTTGACTTTATTTTTAGCAATAAGAAGCATACACAAATATAAAACAAAAATAAACCAATGAATTGCGTTAAAAGTTGTCATTAAAATAGCAATTATTTCAGTAATTTTAATGGTAGATATCAGTCCCCATCTTGTTCATGGCACATCAACCAGGAATTACCAAAGACAGTAAATAGGCTGTGGATTTCTTAGAGGTTTTTATCATTCGGTCACAAAGGCGCCTCACTCTTAAGTGTAATCTATATTTTGCAGCATAACTTAACCAAGTAAATTAGTGTAGCATTTAATATGGTTTACAGGTCAAGTAATACATCTTATATTACAGTTAGTGCATTTGAATTCAAAATATCGCATTCACAACACCACTGCAGCTGCTCTCAAGGGATAGCTTTAATTTGTTATGGGCATGCAAGCCTCATATTCATTCTTTTAATTCAGTAAGTGTATAAATCTGTTGCAGTGGATGAAATAACAGAGATAGACGTTCTTAAATGGGCCAAATAATTGCTTTGGACAGCGTTCAGACATTAGTTTGACTAAATTTCTTTCCTTCAGTCTGATAACAGGTCTCTGTTTACTGTATACATAGTGAAATGCACATGCCTTTCATTGCTGTGACATCCTTTCACAGGCCTCTTTAATTCCTTAGCAGCTTTTGAGTTCAGTTTCCTATTTATTTATCTATCAGTCAGTTGTGTCGCCTGAGCTCCATTCTTCTGTGAGAGATTCATGCAGTGAACTCCTCATCTCACTGTAATCACACTAGACAAACAACTATATGTATCCATTAGTAATTGCCTCAAATGTGTCTGCTATGTTAGAAACAGCCTTTGCAGGTTTGTGTGTCAGAATTACTCCTGTCAGTTCAATTAAATTTTTTCCCCTTGTATTTGGCAGATGCTTTTATACAAAGCGTCTTACAGTGCATTCAAGGACTACATTATTATGAGTTCACACAAACCCATGATCTTGGCTATTTCTTTACTGTTTGAGCTACAGGAGCATAATTATATTTTTCAGTAGAGTGACAGTATAGCTTAGCTAAGAGTTTTCCTCACTGATTTTGTACTATACACTACCAGTCAAAAAGGTTTTTGTTGTAACTTTTTTTTTTATGTTTTATGCTCACCAAGGCTGTATTTATTTTATTAAAACTACAGTAAAAACAGTGATATTGTGAAATATTATTAAAATCGAAAAACACTATTTTCTATTTTAATATATTTTAAAATGTAAATGAATTTATGTGATGCAAAGCTGAATTTTCAGCATCATTACTCAAGTCTTCAGTTTCACATGATCCTTCAGAAATCATTCTAATGTGCTGATTTGCTGATTAAAAACATTCCTTATTATTATAAATGTGGAAAGCAGGTTTTACTGCTTAATGCTTTTTTTTTTTTTGTGGAAACTTATAAACTACCATTCAAAGTTTTGGGGTAAGATTTAAAAAAAAAGAAGAGGAAGAAGAAGAAAAAGGATGCATTAAATTGGTCAAAATTTTAAAATGTACATTTATAATGTTACAGAAATGTATTATTTTAAATAAATTTAGTTAATTTAACTTTATATTTTAAAAATTAATTAATAATAAGAACCATTATTAATAATTGAGCACCAATAATAACTGATAATATTTGAGCACCAAATCAGCGTATTACAATGATTTCTGAAGGATCATGTGACACTGAAGACTAGAGTATTGGCTGATGAAAATTCAGTTTTGCATCACAGGAATAAATTACATTTTAAAAATCTATTAAAACAGAATACATCTTATTTTTAAATTGTAATAATATTTTCATAATATTTCTGTATTAATGTGTGATTTTTGTATTACACAATGCATTAAGAGCCTGGAGGTTTTTGAATTTAAAGATCATGGTAAATTGAACTTATTTTGTCTTCTGGGAAACATGTCAGTATATTCTGTAGCTTCTGAAGGGCAGTACTAAATAAAAAAAAAACATGATATTTAGGCAAAATAAGAAAAATGTACACATCATTTTGTTCAAAAGTTTACACCCCTGGCTCTCAGTGCATCGTTTTTCCTTCTGGATTATTAGTAACCATTTTAACTTTTGGAAATAGTTGCGTATGAGTCCCTCAATTGTCCTCAGTGTGAAAAGATGGATCTCAAAATCATACAGTCACTGCTGGAAAGCGCTCAAATATGCAAAAGATGCTGGAAAACCAAAGAATTTGTGGGACCTGAAGGATTTTTCAGCAGAACAGCGGGCAGTTAACTGTTCAGAACAAACAAGGGACTCATGAACAACTATCACAAAAAAAAAAAAAACACTATTGGTCATCACAGTATTAAGAATCAAGCGTATGTAAACTTTTGAACGGGCTCATTTTTATAAATTCAACTATTATTTTCTCATGTGGACTATATGTAAACGTCTTTTTTGTGAAATATCTTATTCAGGTCAGTACTAAATAAAAAGAAACACATTTTGCATGATCCCTCTTATTTTGGTTAAATAATTAACATTTTGCAGATACTGCAAAGTGTATGCAAAATTTGCCCACAACTATATATGCAGAGAAAATTGCGCTAAATAGACAGTTGTATTAATTATATACAGTAATTGGCTGGAAATTCTGTAGGGCCCTTGCTTAGGGTTAGGACTGAATTTTTAAAGTGTTTTGAGCTACTATGTGGTCTAATCCTTTAAAAACACTCCGCTCATTCCTCTCAAAGACTTCAAATCACATCATTATCTAATACAAAAACATTTGACATCCAATTTGACAACCAACTGACATGAAAGACGCCGGCTTTGTCTAGTCTAAAAGCAGAAGGTACTTAGGTCTCCAAATTTTCCCCGTTTAATTGATGCCTCTTTAATCAGAGTGACAGAAAGGCAATCTCGCTACTCAAGAGTGCTGCAGTGATTTGTTGTACGTTATCATGAATAACATTAAGACAGCTAATCAATAAGAAGATTAGACTTGATTTAAGTTGACCGATCATCCTCTCTGCTGTGCCACTGTCACTTGCTGCTTGTTTTCTATGTTTATTCTCCTCCCCAGTGTCTCCCACCCCACATTAAATGGGGTCTGCTTGGCTCTGGCTCTGAGCCAGCTGTATTATTGTCTTACCAATCATGTTTATCATTCGGGAGTTTATCATTATGTTATTGGCAGGAGTGTTGTAATTACCTTTCGAATTGAACCTTTCCAAAGCAGGAGCAGGAAGACCGGAGCATTGTGGTACATCTCACATGTGTTATTGTAGCTGCTATCGTGACGTGTATTCAGGGCTTGTTGATTAGAGGTTTGACCTGTTGGCATGATCCTAAAAGAACAGTTGGTTCACACAATAATTCTAATTCTGTCAGTGAATGAGAGCTGCCAAGCTTTTAGAAAGGATGTAAAAGCACTATTAAAGTACAGAAAAATGATCCATATGACTCATGCATTTTATTTTAGATCTTCATACAATAGTTTTGTGCGAGAAATAGACTACATTTAAGTTGTCACTCTGTGGATCATTGGGTGAATTTGAGAGCAGAATCTGTCCAATTTATAGATGAATCATTCAGACCAGTTTTGTGATCTAGATCAGCTGATTCACTGAAAATATCTTATTCAGAAGAACAATTTTCTCTTGAACCCTCAATATGCACTATGAACAGATGTTAAGATTTCCATTGTGCAATGGCTTACCCAGGCTCATGAGCCTCTACCTACATTTTTGCAAAACTCAAAAAATGTACCTATTGTATACGTACGAATCGGTGCAGTTTCCCGTTGAAATAGACACTAGAGGCAGTAAAACTCCCGGCAACTTTTATTCGTTTTCACATGCACAAAGTATGATTTACAGGGACAGAGTTGCGATTAAGAAAGTCTAATTTTCGCACAATTCCTTGACAATATTAAGTTATGACTTCAAAACAATTTTGCTGCAAGATTTGAAAACTGATACTTTTGAATGTTAGCATCACATGTACAGCTTCAATATGCATGGGTTTTCTAATTCAGTAGGTTTGCTCAGTAGCTCACATGATACGGCATTGCAGTTGTGAGGTGAAGCACTCCGGTACAAATCCTGTGAAACTACGGTTCGACAGAACAGCTCAAACCCATGTATAAGGAAGTTCAAATAGCACGGAATGCGCTTTTATATTACTTTTACATTCGTTTACACTATTGGGTAGGTTTAGGGTTGGGTTTGGTGTAGGGAATATTTCCAACACGACAGAGCACTTTTCAGCGACACTCCCCGGACATTTAAATTCTGAACCGCCGCAAGTAACATAATTAAAAAACAACAATTCGTGCCTGTACCGACGTAATAAAAACATGCTACGGTCAAGTATTGAATTAGCATTTTAGCGCCACTCACTGGACATTTCACTTTGAAACTGTCGCGAAACGTGCAGTGAGGTACGTAATATCGGTTTTGCAGAAAAGGCGCCGCAAGCACGTATTTCCAGTTGTCACAATTAGTGCCCCTTTTTAATTCAGTACTTTTTACCATGTCCATTTGCCAAGATAACAGCTCTTAGTCTCTCCTATAATGCCTGAAGAGTTTGGACAACACCTGACAAGAGATCAGAGACCATTCCATCATGCAGAATCACTCCAGACCCTTTAGATTCCCAGGTTCATGTTGGTTCTTCTCCTCTTCAGTTAACCATACTCATTTTCTATAGGGTTCAGGTCAGGGGACTGGGATAGAATGAATGTAAAACCTTCATTTTTTTTGCTCAGTGACCCATGTTTGTGTTGATTTTCGTTTTTGACCATTGTCCTGATGGAAAAGATCCAGTAATGGCGCCATTAAAAGATTTTTAGCAGAGTCAGTCAGGTTTTGATTTTTTATCTGTTGGTATTTGATAGAATCCATGATGCCATGTATCTGAACAAGATGGGCATGGGGTACATTTTTGTCCCTGTATATCTCTTTAAACCCATATTGTGTGTGCCAAAAGGCATTTTTTTATTCTGTTTCATCTGACCATAGAACCCAGTCCCTTTTGAAGTACCAGTAGTGTCTGGCAACTGAATATGCTGGAGTTTGTGTTTGGATGAGAGCAGAGGAGATGAGAGCACCACGACTTGTGGTGATGTAGGTGCTGTTTGAAATGTATTTATTTATTATTTATTAGTCTTTTTGACCCAAGACTCAACTAATTTCTGTAATTTTCCAGCTGTGACCCTTGAAGATCTTGGAGAGTCTTTGGCCACAATGTCTTAATTATTGCCTTGATGGTGGAATGGGAATTTTCAATTGTTCAGATTTTTTTTAGTCTATTCTTTTTTTGGAGCTTGTCAGTCAGAGTCTTTCATTTATATTGAAAAGTCTAGCTATAGTCTTCAAAAATTATTTAAAGTGCTTCAAGTATTTTGCTCAAGGGCACAACAGTGATTTAGGAACTCAACTCTTCTATACAGTATGTGAACTGCATGTCTGGTGTATTTTTGAATAACTTCAAAATTGTAAATTCAATAAAAAGTAATTGAATTTGAAGAATTCAATCAAATCTTCCAATATTTTAAATAAGAACCAGACATGAGCATTATGTCATTTGACCCAGCTCTATATGAAACAGTTCAGTCATTATCTCATTTGATTTTTCTCCTAAAAAATATTAGAAGAAGCATCAGAGACAAATTTGATACTAACAGGAAACTCCCCTGTGTTCTGAAAGAGAAATGTCTGAGCAATGGAGTTTTGCTTTGGGGTGAACCTAGAAACGTTCAGTTAACAGCCTAAGTATCTATCCACCGCATTACCATCTTCCCTGCAATTTTATTTTGGGTTCTTACATGGCATTATTATCTTGTGGCATTAACACATAAGATGCGTTTATATGTTGCATATGCTGTTGATGGAAATGTTTACATCACGGCCAGAATGTTTATGAGAAGGAAGCACCTGCAAAACTCATTGTGATTGGTGCACACTGAAGGGAGCCAGGTGCTTTCATCTCTAATGTGATTTGCAATATTAATCATTATTTCTTGGTCAGGCTCATTTTGGTCTGACATTACTGGGAGCTGAAAATAGTCAAGGGAATATGTCTGCCGGCTTAGCCAAAAATGAGTCTGACGAGTTTAATTTGTCCTCTTGATACCGAGGAGCCTGTCTCAAGCACTTATGCTTGTGAGGCAGAGGCTTCTGGGAGTTATTATAGTAGTAGTCTTGCATAACCTCAACACTTTAAATTGTACCCGTGTTAAATCTGCAGATGTATTTGAATGATGACTTCCATTTTAAAATTCATGGTGACAGTGATGAACAAATTGAATATAAGGAATATTTGCTGAGTCTATGTGACTGGAATGAAAGTTGATTATTAAGAAAGTTCTTATTATGCTTTACTCTCTGGTCTGAAAGCATTGGCATTTCAGTGAAATTCTTTATATTTCAAAGTTAATATGTGTGTTTCACTCTCACATATTTGGTAAAAACAGATGTTTTAGTGGGAAATGAATTACAGCTAGTGTTGTTTATATGCACATGCTGTCTGTGTTGTTTCAGTGCCCAATTCACTAAAGGAATTATACAAATCAGGTAATGCCACAAACACACCTGCCGAACATAAATACACCATTAAAGTAGACTAATCATGCCTGTCTATTCCATGATATAGTGCTATCCTTTGTAGAAATATTTCTCTAAACTAGGTTCAGTACTGTCAAAACAACACCGCCATCAAGACAGTTTTTCATGTCCACCACTTTGTTTTCACATAACGTTATAAAAATAAATATAATGTATAAATATAATATAATATAAATAATAAAATGACATAAAAGTTTGAATCTGTTGCTTGTGTACATTAGCAGTTTGGAATAATTTCATTTTTTATGTTTTTGAAAGAAGTCTCTTATGCTCACCAAGGCTGCTTTTATTTGATAAAAAAAACAAACAGTAAGAACAATATTATTGTGAAAATTATTTTATTGTTTATGGAATATATATGGAATATTATGGTTTAAAAAATATATTTAATATATTTAAAAATGTCAATTAATTTCTGTGATGCAAAGCTGAATTTTCAGCATCATTACTCCAGTCTTCAGTGTCACATGATCCTTCAGAAATCATTCTAATATACTGATTTGCTGCTCAAGAAACATTTCTTATTATTATCAGTGTTACAAACAGTTGAGCTGCTTCATATTTTTGTGAAAACTGTGATACACTACCGTTCAAAAGTAAGCTTGGAGTAAAATAAATAAATAAATACTTTTATTCAGCAGGAACACATTACATTGATCAAAAGTGACACTAAATACATTTATAATGTTACAAAAGACTTACAGTATGAAACTAAAAGCTGTTGTAAGAGTTGCTGAAGATTCAGCTTGAATTTTAAAATACATTGCAATAGTAAACTAGTTAATTGTAACATTCCATAATATGCACTGTTTTACTGTATTTTTGATTGAAAAAAAAAACAGTAAAAACAATAATATTGTGAATACTATTATTATTATTATTCCAAACTTTTTTTTTTAATCAAATCAAATCACTTTTATTGTCACATCACCACAGCACATGTGCCTTGGTGAGTGAAATTCTTGGGAGCGTGCTCCAGACAGTGCAGAAACAATTACATATAGACATACTTGCAGACTTATACAGATGACAGTGTGCCATATACACATACATATACTCAGTACACACAGTGTACTATTAGACATACTTACAATTAGCAATACACATTATACACAGTATGTACACATTCTACATTATGTACACCTATATACACAAAATATGCGAAGCACAATACAAAATATCGTCTTGTGCTTTAATTGCACAAACCATAACAATATTTTTCAAATTTTCAGTCTTTCTACTTTGTTCCTTTGCAGCTTTGCAATTTCATGGTTAGTTCATTGTGCTACCTGCCACTTCCTTATGATTCTTTGTGGTATTGATTAGCAATTTCTGAGTGGAAATCTTTCACTTTTTTTCAGTGCAAGTGTGCTACCAATAAATGTGAATCAAGAAATGTCATGCCTTCATGAAAATGAGCAGTCATTAATATATAAAATGAACAGCACATATGAAGAAGTCATCTACTAATATTTGAATATTTTTTAATCCCCAACTGTCAATATTGTGTAAAGGCTTCTACAGATCAGTTGGTTTTGAATTAAGTCAGGGCGCACAGGTTTTTACCACTTCTACAAGAGATTGCACTGTGGTCAGTCTCTTTGCATGTCAGTTAGTTGTTGTTCCTCCCTGTCCTCGTGTGCAGTTCATGGCCAGAAAAGCAACCTCAAGTCACAATCTGGCTACACAATACTAACTATTCCCAAACATTAAAGAGCATTCAAACCCTCCATTCACTCTCATAATTTCTGCTCCTTTCCTCAATGTTGCCCATATCCTATAGAGACAGAAGATTCAATTGGTTATCTTGTATCGCTGCTGCTGAAATTAGTGACGGAGTGAGAGATAAAAAAGAACCACAACAGAATCAATACGTGCTGCTTGCGTGAAGGCGTTCCTGTCGATAATCTCTCTGGGCAGCCAGTGCTGTAATTGCTTGGCTCTTATTTGAGATGCTGATGGTCTACGGTAGTAATTGACCCCAAACGTGACCTGCATTTCATTATTAAAGAGACAGCTACTAACTCTTTGACATCAAGTGCTACACATTACACCATGTCTTTACTAGGTGCAACTGAACGGAGTGCCAGTGACTGGCTGTTCAAACTAAAATGCTGTGTGTCAAGACAAAATCAGAACTTTTTAATGTTTAAAAGAATAGTTGACCCAAAAATGAAAATTTGCTGAAAATACTCACCCTCAGCTCATTCAAGATGTAGAGTTTGTTTCTTCGTCAGAACAGATTTGGAGAAAGGTAGCATTACATCACTTGCTCACCAATGGATCCTCTGCAGTGAATGGGTGCCGTCAGAATGAGTCCAAACAGCTGATAAAAACATCATAATAATCCACAAGCAATCCATATGACCCCAGTTTTCCACAAGTAATCCACATGACCCCAAATAAAGTTGGAAAGTTTTTCCAAAATAAAGTTTATTTGCAGTGATGCCATAGAAGAACCATTCTGAGTTGCCCAAAGAACAGAACCATTTTTTTTTTAGCGTGAAGAACATTTGAATATCTAAAGACCTCAAGATTTCATGGTTGTTAAAGGGAACCACCATTTATTTTTGTTCAGTAGCATATTAGTTTTGGCTGTGTATTGAAATTGGTTTTGAGAATCATTACATTTCAAAATACTTAAGTTTTGGTATCATGACAACTATACAGGAAAGAGATACTGGAGCTTTTATCGCTCGTCATTTTATCATCTCACATCTGGCTAGGACACAATGTTACAAGAGTCCAGTATCTTATAATGGAGTCTTATTGATGTCCTTACATAAAACTGGGTCTACTGGTCTTTGCGGAACTGAAGATTTCTGAACTTTGATTTACACATTACAATGACTGATTGTATTTTGCATTGATGATAACTGTTAGCGAGGCCTGTCTGTGCTGCTAATGATTTCTTGAGTAATTGCACACCTGTATAAAAGCACACTGGCAGAACAAACCCTCTCATGAAAGAGCATCAAAGAGCATTTGATCCATAATCTTCATTCTTAGGATCTGAGTTAGATTTATGACTGCATAATCAACATCCTTCTAATCAATGCCATGACAAGGGATCAAAAAGAAGCTTGTGTTATATAATCAGAGTGTAAAGGTTCCACTGGAATAGATTTTCCCCCGTCAATGGAGGGTTTGCAGGATCCGAATGACAGGAACAAACAAGACGTTCCGGTCCAAGAGCAGCCAAGCGTCAATGTTCTGTTTATTCTGTATCAAAATGAGCCAAATGGGCCTGTCTACAATTGTTCGGTGAAGTATTATTTTTTTTATTCTAATTTTGATTCACTGCCATTGTTATTTTGCCTTAAAAGCCACATCTTAATTGGGACCACTTGTCTCAAGTGTGGTTGCCAATTATATTTACTTGCACTGCTGTCAGTTATATTTTATGATGTAGCAGCCTTAATTCATCTGGAGAACAGCATGTTCTCAAACTTTGTCATTTTCATGTCTCAAATGGTGGTAATAGTCATTTGGACTGCACAGTATTGCTAAAAAAATATCAATCTCAATGATTTTCAGCTTTTTGATGATGTGTGATATATGTCTTAGGATTTATTTATTTGCTCTGAAATATGTTTTTTTTTTTTTAATTAGATGAAATATAATCATAATATAAAACTATTTTGCCAAGTAGCTTCAACATTAAAGCAAGGATACATTTCAGTAAATGAATGAATGAATGAATGAATGAACAAACAAACAAATAAATATGTAGGTATATGTATGATATATTTGGTAACACTTACTTTATAAAAATATTTCAATTTTATCATATGAAATATTTCAATATGATAATTGGTAAAATATTTTTTGCTTATGTTCATTTAGTTATTCATTTAGTTGTGTATAAAATATACCTGGTATACAGTGCATTTACATTTGATTATTTTATTAAATTGTTTCTTTATATTTAATATTTTTATATTATAATCTTTATAAAAATGCACTGTTTTAACCAAATAAACAAATATTCTCATTTATATGAACAAATTTAACATAATAAATGGTATTGTCAGTCCTGTGTTCCTATGTGTTTTGTTCCCCATGTTCTCTCCTTGACCCAGTTTCTCCCGTGTTTGTGCCCATATTTGGTTTTCCTGTTCCCGTTTGAGTTCCATTTGTTTCAGCTGCGTCCTATTAATCTCCTCGTTTAGTTCTGATTACTTAAACCCTGTGTCTTTCCATGCCCAGCGTCCGGTATTGTTCGTCTATCCCCGCTACGTGTGTGTTCCTTGTTCCTTGGTTAAATAAAGACTTTCCTCGTTGTAAATGCTCCTACGTCTCCTCGCTCTGACACAGTAGCAGCCTACCGTGACAGTTATATTTGGATACAAGGATACATTTCTGTAAAAAAAAAATATATATAAAAAAATAAATAAATAAATAAAAAAAATAAATATATATATATATACATTTGTTTAATTAAATATTTCTTTATATTTAATTCTTTATTATATAATATAAAAAAATTATAATTATTTATAATCTTTATTAAAAATACACTGTTTTAACTATATTAACACATTTTCATTTATATGCACAACATAACATTGTAATAAACAGATTATGTTGATTATTTGAAGCAGGTAAAATGTACAGTTGAATCAAGTGAGTCTGTATTTTGATTTACAAATTCATGGAGAGTTTGCTGAAACTGATTCATTGAAATGATTATCTTTTTTACTGCAACATACAAAATCATCTCAATATTCTTGACTTTTATATCATGAACAAAATCTCTATATCTATATCTATATCTATATCTAGTTTATCATGAATATTTGATCAATCACCCAGCCCTAATGGTTATTTAATATCTGTAAAGAATTATGTGCATTTTAACAAGGTTTTTTAACGTTTTAAGGTTGCTACAAAACCCAGACTTTTTCGGGCTTGCAGAATTACTGTCCTATATAATAAATCCATCATAATTGGTCAAGACTTAATGGGTTTAAACCCATTAAAACACAACACTCATTAAGAAGCTAGATAACCATTTCTACATGAGATAAGGTGTATTAACGTGGACATAATGGTTGCTCTGCAAAATGACCAGAGAGTGTGAATTTTGTTTTGAAAATGGTCTTTGTGAAGTGTTTCTTGTCTAAGCGTCATTTGTGCTCGCTGCATGAGGGTGCAAGTGATGCGGGCCCATAAACGCGTTCCTGTTAAATGAAGGCTTATTGTGAGGGAAACACTTTTACTGCTATTTCATATGATTGCATGGGTTTGCATCCGTAGATGTGCCATCATTTCGGTCCTTCAAGCAATAAAGTGATTTTAGTATATTGTTCTTCAGATGCCTTGCAGATCTTTACAGTGATAGGGTAAGAATATAGTTTTTGGCTGTGATTGGAATAGCATAACAATATGCCATCTTAATATTTTCTAATCCTCCCTTGCATAATTTATCGTTCAAAAATGTGAACACTGGAGCCTGTAGAGGAAAGTCTGGCATATAAGGCTTATAATGTGGTCCCATGAGTGAGCTGTAAAAAATATATCTGTTTTGAAGGAAGTGTATGCTAATATGTTACATAGACCTGTCAGATTTTGAGACCCTAAATTGGCCTTTTCATAAAAAAAAAAAAAATTGGCAATTGCCCTCTCCTCAAGGAACGTCTTAGAGGGCAAGTAATATATCGGTAATGTTGTGGAGTGACAACCGTTTTATGCCTCTGTCACCACAGACAAACGCGCCTTTTCTCTCCAGCTCTGACAGCATTCCCAGACTGCAAAATCAAGTAGGTTGAAACTAAGTGAGTGACAATGACTCTAAAAGATGCTAGAGGGTTTGGGTTTTGTTGAGGTAGACATCATGGGGAATGTGAGGTTCTGCGGAAGGACTGAGGTTTCTTATGTATTCAGACTGAAGTGAATTACTTTCTATTTATGCACAGGATCTCAATTGTTTTATTCACCCAACTTTTATAAACAATTAGGACAATTTAAGAATAAGGTTAATCTAAATTAAAAACTATTGTAGTTTTTTATTAATATTTATATGTTCTGTTTTAATTTTAATTGTAGTTAATTGTTTTAGAAATGTTGTTGTTTTTTGGTATTTATTTTTAAAATATATGTCTTATATATATATAATTTTATTACAGTTTTAGTTATTTCATTACATCAAGTTAAACTAAATTAAAATGAGAAATGTTGATTTGTTGTTCAGTTTTGGTATCAATTAACTATAATAGACCTATATAGTATATCATGTGTATTAAGAGGGTTTTTTATAAATTTATTAAATTAAATTGATTAACTTTTGGTTACTTTTAATTGTGGAATAAGTGGAGCTGCCAAAGTTAGCATGTTAACGTAAGATTAATTAAACATACATTTTTCTTTGAATGCTTTTACTTTGGCGTCAAAAGAAATTCAGTTGATTAATTTAAACATTTAATTAATAATTAATTTAATTAATTCAGATTGGACATTTAAGAAAAGTAAAGTGACTAGCAATGTTTGTATTGAGAAATTAATTGTCAGTGAAGTTAAACAGGACACTCGAAAAAATGCTGGGTTAAACATAACCCAGTGCTGGGTTAAAAAGGGACAAACCCAGCTATTGGGTTGTTTTGACCCAGCGGTTGGGTTGTTTTGACCCAGCGGTTGGGTTGTTTTGACCCAGCGGTTGGGTTGTTTTGACCCAGCGGTTGGGTTGTTTTGACCCAGCGGTTGGGTTGTTTTGACCCAGCGGTTGGGTTGTTTTGACCCAGCGGTTGGGTTGTTTTGAACCCAACCACTGGGTCAAAACAACCCAATAGCTGGGTTTGTACCTTTTTAACCCAGCGCTGGGTTATATTTAACCCAGCATTTTTTCGAGTGTATGAAATATGATTTATGTGAGCAAAACACCATCTCTTCTAATGATTAGAAGGCATTATATGACGACTTTATATGAACGATACTGTTAGCACATATTTAATACATAATATATTATGTTATTGTAGATACGCTGACAAAGAAAAAAAGATAATTTTGGCTAGATAAATGTGTGTGTGGGTTATTCACTTATTTATTTTCATATTTTGTCATATTTTCCCTAGCCCTCACAAATGTGAAGTTATGGGCCATCGACCGCCAGTGTTTCCAGACCATCATGATGAGGACCGGACTCATCAAGCATGCAGAGTACATGGACTTTCTCAAGAGGTGGGCTGCTTCTCCTTTCCTTTCTGTTTATTCTTCCTAACCCCTGATGGAAGAGGTCTGTCCCTCACCAGTATGTAATAAAATAAATGGATTTTCTTCATGAATGAATAACACAGAAGTGAATGGTTACATAATCCCAGATAACTCAGGCTTTACACTCGCTGTTCTTTGCTGTGTATCGTTAATCTCCCGGGTGATGAGTTTTGATTGTAATATTTTGGAAGGTGAAATGGCATATTACTCTCAAATGTTTCTAATCAACTCTCGTTATATTTCGGCGGTTTTTCTAAGGAAAGTAAAATGTGTGTTGGTTAGACACAGACAGAGGACACATAATGATTAGAGTGCTGTTGCTTTCTGTAGATTCTCTCTGTTCATTTGAGTCTAATTCATCTCCTTCCACTAAAAATACAGATTTTTAGCCATGAGCTGTTTATAAATAGCTTTGCTTTATTAGAACATTCTTATTTTTATTATTTAATATCGATTAATCTGCAGTCCACCATACAAATGCATTCACACTCGTGTTCTCTCCCCAATGTCTACTGCATTATGTAATAATGGATTTTGCATTCATATTTTAGTATGCATTGTATGTAGAAAGTACATTTTTAGTGTTTCTGAGTGAAAATGTGAGAGTGCTAGTAACTTTTTTGAGTCCATGGACCCCATTGTCCATCACAATATTCAAAGACCCCATGACTTTTCCAGTTGTTTGTGATTTATTGGATAAATATTAAATATAAATATATATATATATTTTTTTTTTTTCTACTTGATAAAATATTTTAGAGTTTGGCATTACTATAAAAAAAAAATATTAGAAATGCCCATTATAAGATTTTGTGAATTTACGTGACATTTCAGGTCTGGAAATCACACTTTTGAAATTAGGATTCTTCATATATACAGTTTTTTTTTAATTAGTAAAAAAATTACAAATACTTGCTGAGATGGTGAATTAAAATAAGAAATATTGTTCACACTTTTGGGGACCAATTAGTTTGGTGGCCCATTCTCACTGTTAACTTTACTGTTGACTATGACTTTTGCCTCAATAAAATTAATTGAATTAATTAATAGTTAGTAAGGTAGTTGTTAAGTTTTCAGATTAAGGGATCCAAAATATGGTCGTGCAGAATAAGGCATTAATATATGCTTTATAAGTACTAATGAACAGCCAATATGCTAGTAATATGCATGCTAATAAGCAACTAGTTTGAGAATTGGTCCCTAAACTAAAGTGTTATTGAAATATCTTAATTTTAGTTATTTTAATTTGATTTTAAATCATTTTAAGTCTTCTTGAAGCCACCTTGAAAGTATGCTGAGGACCCCTACATGAGAACCATTGTTATTGGGTATTATGTGTCTTGTGGGCATTATGGTTGCCAGGGTCAAAATACAAAGATATTCTTCCTTCGGTGTATTTCTATGGGCATTATTGTAGTTATTGCCAGTTTTATTATCTGGCAGGCAAAAAACGTAAGTCTGACTGCATCGAAATGTAAGGCAAACTTAGAAATGCAATAAACCACATGATTTGATACATTTACATTTACATTTAGTCATTTAGTCATATATATATATATATATATATATATATTATACACACACACACATATACACACACACACACAAAGAAAAACAAGTAGATAGAATAGAAAAAATAGAAAGCTAGTGTTTTTATTTTTATTTTTTATTTTTTTTGTACAAATGTTGAAGGATAAGTGGTGAGAAATCTCTAACCTGAAGTATGAGCAATAGTAATAGCATTAGCAAACACCTAATACAGTAAACTGTGGTCTAAGAAATGGAAAGAAAACAACGTTATGGTTTCATGCGTAATGAATTATTGAATCCTTGAACGAAGAGGTCAGGGTTTGTTTGATTTTTTTAAAACAATCATTCAATCATGGACTCCAAAGCGTCTGGTGACACAAAACAGTGGCATTTTGCAATAAGATTCTCAAAAAAAATGACATTTCCCCAGAGGCCCCAAACCAGCTTTACTGGAAACCGTAGGCTGATGATGTCAAGGGATGGAAAGAACTTGGCTTTTGAAGGAAACGTAAGATGCCTATGAGCTGCATGGAGCAGTGAGAGAAGAAGTGTTGCATTCAGAATCAATATGCTGATGCCCCTCATGGACAATGTGACTGCAGAAAAAGATGTATCCTTTGAGGAGTTTAGGATATTCAGAAGTCCATACTCACTCATGAATATGAACTATAGAAGTGCATTTTGTTTGCTCCAACTACTGTAAGAGATATATTTATGGCACATTAAAATGCAAATTCATTTTTTACACATATTTACCCTTTATTATGTTCTAACAGAGGCAGAGAAAGTTAGTTAAAAATTAGCCTAGATAGACAAAAATGTCGTGTGCTAAAAGTAAATAGAATCAGTTTTGATTTGATGTTGACTTTAATGTCCCTTAGCTAATTTAAATCTGGAAAACCATATATTTTTTTAATTTGGAGATTTTTTGATTCTACTGAGAGTCAACTGAGAGATTTTCCAGTAAAGTTCTTTCTGGTTGACTAGTTTTCTTAGCTATTTAAAATGATTGGCAGCCCCTTTTTTATGAAAACCCATGAGAAGTCCACCCACACCTCAACCTGAGACATTATTTCTGAGACTGCAAAAGTGTGCTTGTCAATTTCTTGCATTTACACTGTTCATTCACCAGCTTTCGTAGATTTCCATTAATTTCTGATATTACTAAATTAATTTCATAAGACTCACAGACTTTTCCTTTGCAGCCCATTCTTTTGAAACTAACACTCGGATTGTTTTTCTGCTGGTTAGACATGATACTTTGTGACCTGACGGAAACGGCTTGATTTGTTGGCTCACAAAACCTCAGACTTTCTTTTCATCTTTTTCACAGCGTTCCGACATTCCAAGGCCTTCCAGAAGAAATACTTAGCAAGCTAGCTGATGTGCTGGAGGAGGTAAGTCACTGAACTGTGTTGTATAAATCATTGTGTATTTTCTCAGAAGAGCCTGTTAACTCATAGTTCTTTACAACAACAAATGTAGACTCCATATTCTATTAAACATTGACTGGGCTGTCATTCATTAAATATCACTAGACAAAGGATTTGATAAAAAAAATTATTTATTTAAAAGGTCTTATTTTGTAAAAGGCCTTAATAAAGTATTTGATATATATATATATATATATATATATATATATATATATAAATCTTGTTATTTCCATGAAAATAGGATTGTGCTACATCGGTGTGGATGGTCACCGGTGTGCTGTTTCTAATGGTTTCATTGCAATGGGAACAGCAACTTTGGTGAAACTCTCTTGAGGATTATGGGATATTTTGCAATTACATGTGGAAAAAAAGGAAGTTGAAATCACATTAACATAGGATTTTTACAGAAGCGCATATTATTAGCAAAGATCCTTGGAGCTCATGGTTGGTCTGTATCGAACATTTTATATATGATCACTAAAAATCAATATCTCTATGGAGATATTGAATGGCATTTTAATTTCCAGAAACTGGTATTGGAAACCAGTGTTATTTTAATATCATTAATATACTATTATAGTTTGTATTCATATTTTGAATTATTTATTTTATATTATCTGCTTTCATTTTCATTTTAGTTTGTTATATTTATTTTTTAGTGTTTTTTTATGTCTATATAATTTTTAGGCCTAGATGTTGCTTTTAGGGTCCTGTACATGCGGTTCATATTAATTTCAAATAGGCCATGAACAATTATGTCGATTGCCCTAAGCAATAAACAACAACATAAGATATGTTGTCATGACAGTTTGCCTTATGAAACATAAGACCGTAACTGCCTATTCACCTTTAAGGCTTTTGTTCTGCAATAATTTTAAATGCTTTTTTTTTTTTTTTGTTACCTAGATGAGCTCAATTTGTCATGTTGACAAATCACTCATTGGGCTTATTGAGTCAGAGAGAGTTTGGAGACATTTACTCAAAGGATATTCCCACACAGAATGACATTTATTTTTGTTAAGGAAACAAAGAACACCAAATTGTTGTTGGCAGGCTGTTCTCAAGTGTAGACGATATAAGTGCCCTGAAGTGTTAAGTAAAGGACAGCTTTGACTTTTTGGTCCTCTCTTCAGAAACATTGCTTATGAACTAAATCTCTCACTTGCATGTGGATCTGCCCCCCAAAGATAAGTAAAGATGCAGAACTAGAATGCTAGAGACCAAATGGAGAAAATTATCTCTTTTATTTGATTGTTATTTTTCATAATGTTGGGAAAGTAATGCAATTAACAGAGTAGCCTTTGGACATCCTTGTTAATTAAGATTACATCAATGAATTAAAACTGCTTTGTTTTTTGAATGTTATTTGCCTGAAGGCCATTCATAACTTCATAGGCTTGTGTTTACAATGCAGCTGTTGGCGCCCTAATATAATACACATCACCACAACCA
Source organism: Sinocyclocheilus anshuiensis (assembly GCF_001515605.1). NCBI lineage: Eukaryota > Metazoa > Chordata > Actinopteri > Cypriniformes > Cyprinidae > Sinocyclocheilus > Sinocyclocheilus anshuiensis. Next base: position 222,946 of record NW_015544159.1, read on the forward strand.
TTTTCGCAGTGTTTCCCAGTGCATTACAATAAGTAATTAGTGCTTGCAAGGAAATCCCTCTTTTTTATTTTTGTTTTTTGTTCATTTTTGTTGAATAAATTGTGCATATACAGTACTGTATATCTCACTGGCCATTTTATTAGGTACATCTCTTCAACTCATTGTTAATGCAAATATCTAATCAGCCAATCACATGGCAACAACCCAATGCATTTAGGCATGTAGATATGGTCAAGACAATCTGCTGAAGTTCAAATCAAGCATCAGAATGGGGAAGAAATATGATTTAAGTGACTTTGAATGTTGCATGGTTGTTGGTGCCAGACGTTCCAGTTTGAGTATTTCAGAAGCTGCTGATCTACTGGGATTTTAACGCACAACCATCTCTAGGATTTTCAGAGAACGGTCAGAAAAATAGAAAATATCCAGTGAGTGGCAAATCAGTGGGTGAAAATGCCTTGTTGATGCCGGAGGTCAGAGGAGAATGGCCAGACTGGTTCGAGCTGATAGAAAGGCAACCATAACTCAAATAAGCACTTGTTACAACCAAGGTATGCAGCAGAGCATCTCTGAATGTACAACACATCAAACCGTGAAGCAGATGGACTGCAGCAGCAGAAGACACGCACCTGGTGCCGCTCCTGTCAGCTAAGAACAGGAAACTGAGGCTACAATTAGCACTGGCTCACCAAAATTTGACAATAGAAGATTGTCAATTTCTGCTGTGACGTTTGGATATTTGGGTTAGAAATTGGCATGAACAGTATTAAAGCATGCATCCATCCTGCCTTGTATCAGTGGTTCAGGCTGCTGGTGGTGTAATGGTGTGGAGGATATTTTCTTGGCACACTTTTGGTACCAATTGAGCATTGTTTAAATGCCAAAGCTTACCTGAGTATTGTTGCTGACTGTTTCCATCATTTTATGACCACAGTGTACACATCTTGCGATGGCTACTTCCAGCAGGATAACGCGCCATGTCACAAAGCACAAAGAATGGACAAAGAAGGATTAGATCAATTCCTTTTTGAAACTCACTATTAGAGCCCGACCGATATGGTTTTTTTGGGGCCGATACCGATACCGATACCGATATTAGGGGTAAAAAAAAGGTCGATACTGATATATCGGCCGATATTCTTTGTGTATATTATAGTACAGTACCAGTCAAAAGTTTGGACACTTTCCCAAGCTGAAGAGATCCCCCGAATTTGGTGTGGATTCACCGCGCCGTTACGGAGATATGGCCGTTCAAAGCTTCAATGGTTTTCCATTGACTTAAGCTTTAAAACGTTTCATCCAGGTTGCCAGTAGCAAACAATGGAGCGCACATCGGCCGATAATATCGGCAAAACGATATATCGGTCGGGCTCTACTCACTATCGTGTTTTAAAGGCAGAGCTGATGGACATGAAAACTGTGGGTAGTTTCTAGAGTGACTAATGAGCTGCCTTCATACTGGGTCCCTACTGCTGCTTTTACTGCCCTGACTAAACATGATGAAAACAGCTCTGTGTTTTCTGCTTTGATCTCTCGCTCTGTTCTCTCTACATTCTCTTAGTCCAGGGGTCTTCAACTAAAATTGCTTGAGGTCCAGTAATGAACCCTCCTCGCCAGCCAAGGTCTGGGCAATTATATACCTAAAAACATGAATTGATGGTTTTTGCCAGACCAGGGTTTCTGTAGAATATTTAAGCTCAAATCAAAGACTTTAGGACATTTTTAAGACTTGCACAAATCAAAATAAAATGACTGTAAAAAGCATGATTTATGGTTCAGACACAGGTTTTCACAAAAACAAAAAGGTTTATAAAATGATAAACTTCACATGTAAGCATTTAAACCAAGAAAATTGAGTTATAAGTATCAATTATTATATTAATTTAAACAATTATTATATAAATATATATTACTGTCTCCTTAATTGTTTAGATTTTTATAATGCATTATCTTCTTGCCGATCCACCAGTTCACATTTAGAAGTCTGCGTGTTTGTAGCGTAAAAACATTGATTTGATTTTCACATTGGTCTGAACAAAAACAGCGGACCGGCTGATTGAAAATGCACATTCATTCTCTGCCAGCAGGAGGCACTTTCGGAACGGCAGAAATAATGCGGTTTCCCTGGTAACGGCAGTACACAAACCAGCACCTGACTACGAAACCTGCAGCACACATATTTATTCAATGAAATCATAGCTTTTTGAAGTTTAATTGTCACATTAAGCCGTATCGCAAGTCTTGTCTTTCCGTCCCCAAATTTAAGACCTCCTGAAATCATAAGACTTTCTTGTACCATTTAAGACTTTGTATGGCCTTAAATTTGATACAACTAAATGCAAGACTTTTTAAGGACACGTCAACTTTCCTAGTTTTTGAGAATGCCATTGTATTTCACTCACTGAAAGTTTCATTTGTCTGCGCGCCGCTCTCTGCTGTCTTCACTGCACGACTGCACGTCTGAACAAGCAACAGTTAACTGTATTAGCAATCCATGGCACCGTAGGACCCAAACAGCTCTACTGAGCTGACCTTGATGTGCCTAATATAAATTAGATTTTATTAGAAAATAGCGTTTGGCATTTATTTATTTCATTATGTCAAAATTCTTTGTGGTCCGGATGGACGCATCTCGCGGTCCGGATTTGGGGAGGAGTCCGCCAATTGGCACCCCTCTTAGTCCCTAATTTTTCTCTTTCTCTTCCTATGATCTCTCTCTCTCTCTCTTTCTCTTTCTGTTTATGCTCTGTCTCAGCGTGTTCTCTGCTCTCTTCGCTAGTTGCTGTAGGCTCAGGATAGTAAGTATCTCTGACCATATGTATGAATCTGCCTAACAAAACAGCTGCTTAAGTTCCTCAGGCATGTTTCATGATGTAACACTGGGTATGATACTAGCATTCTATGCTAGTTTTAGAAGTCTTTCCATTGATATCATTAGTAAAATTAATTATTACAAAAATAATACAATAACAATTTAGCGTTTAATTGTGCCCTAACCCATGTGTAACTTCTGTGTTAAGCAATTTTCCTGCCACTGGAGCATTTCAATATTGTAATATTTTTCATTCATTTTGCATTCAGTACAGGCCGGCTGCTACGACAGTCATCGTGCCTCACCAGACCACTCTTATCAAGAGCTGACAGCGCAGAATGAGTAAGGATTTGTTCACAAAGGATGCATTGTTGCGTTCCATAAAAGCCAGACGTTTTTGTGCCAAAAACATTACCATTTTCCAACTTCTCCCTGGCAACTGGATTTAAATGGGTGCTTTTTTTTTTTGCTGCTGACCTCACAAAGCCATGGCAGTTCAGAATGAGTCATTTTTGCAGCTCAGTTTCAATAAATGCATTTTGTTTATACTGGAAAGGAAGATAGTGTAGTATTCAGTTTAGAGCTTATGACTCAACATAAGACATTAGTACATTAGACTATAATAGTAGAGCCAGTGTATCACTGCAGGACAGAGGTTTTCAAATTTTTTGATGCTATGCACATAGTGTTAACAAAAACTATTACAAAAATATGTATTGACAACCTTTTTTCATGACTAAGTAAATGTGCCCTCAAACCTTCTCCATTATGATATGTAATAAATCCAAACACTTACAAGACCTCTGTGCCACAATACAAAGTCTATTTTTTGTCATTTTAATATAAAAACATAAATATAATTTGGAATTATTGGAATTAATATTAGGAATTTCTCTGTTTTAGCTTCTGAGAGAAGCTTTTGAGTTTTAGCAGTTTTCACAATTTAGAGAGTGCGTTAATTTTTATGATAATTGAATAAATCAGGAAACTATAAGATAAAATAAACCATATGTATGAGTTGGCATTGTCCTTACTTGTGCTTATAGGTGAAAGTGCAATAATTCTGATGAAAATTCTCAAGTGACAGCAATCATGATCAATAATTGCATTTATAATGTTGAGCAAAATAATTGTCATTATCAGTTTAACCATTATGAAGCATGACTAAGCATTCCTAGACTTTTAGACAATTAAAACAAAAGCAGAATAGGAATGCCTAAATATGTATGATAAAAACATTTGACACAGTACCTAAAACTAAATTTAAAAAACGGCTGACAAAATGAACACTACGTGGACCCCCAAATATGATAAATAAGACCCATTTATACCATGACTACTAAAAATATTTGTATATATCATCTGAAAATATTTACTTTATATTAATCTGACAAATGTAAATAAATTAATTTAATAAATTGTAATATTATTATTATTATACTTTTTTTCTCTGAACTTTTATTCTGACTCCCTTACAGCTCAGAACCGCTGACCCAGTGTACATAGACCTAACAACTAAACTTTATAAAATAGCAGCTAAGATGTGTGCAAATAAGTGTGTAGCTAATACAGTAATACAACCACAGTATTAGTTATTATCTCCATGTCAAAACCTGATCCAAGTGTATGTGTGGGACACGCTGCACTGACAGATTTCTTGGCACACAGAATATCTTTTTATATACTGCAAGCCTGATGGTGAAGCAAACTTATGGTATCATATATTTTGCAGTGCAGTATGGAGTGGGTCATCGCAGAGAACCGTTTAGCGTCATGTTCCAGTTTGAAGATCTATGGCTTTTTAATTGATGACTCCTGAAACCCATTTGAAGTAGGAAATTACAGCAAATAGATTTTAATTTTTAAAATTGAAACCAAATGGATGCTTGATGATAATGTCCTCCTGGGGAACACAAGGGCGAAGACACGAGGCGAAATTAAAATAAGAGTTCCACTTTCAAGTGCCTTTTTTTTCAAGATAGGAATTGACTTTTCATTGAAAAGTTTTCTCTTTCCACAGCATAATAATTAAGATAATGATCAAGGCTCTAAAACACTGAAATATTGTTTAGAAAATATATCTTCGTTTTCTGATGACATTCAAAATTAGTTATTTTTTTAAAGACACTCCAATAGTACTCACAATATCTGTCTCACCTTGAACACAACGAGAGAGGCTCAACTCAGGCAAGTTTTTAAAGACTTTAATGTGAACTTTAGTAAAATGCTTTGTACAATTAGACATTGATTTTTCGTGCAGTATCTATTAGTTTTTTGACCAAACCACCTTGTCTTTATCTAGTGGCTCATAAATACCTCCACAGACCTGAAAGTGCTAGAAAAGGGCATTCAGAGACCTAATTATTGAATTTTTCAACAGATAAACAGAGATAATTGACAGCATTGTGGGAAAGTTTAAAAGCTAGACATAAAACATTCATAGTGAAGTTCCCAATGTAAAAATGTTAAAGGGGTCATGATCTGTTTTTTTTTTTTATTATTATTTTGTTGTCTGATGTCCATTCATGATGTTCGCGTGGTTTTTACATTCAAAAACATCAAAATCAATAAGTAATAGGCTATTTTCTACCCTGGTTTTGACGCTCAGTTTTTATGGGCGTGCCGCATTGAAGAGTTGGAAGTAAACGCCCACTGCTATGATTGGATAACAGTTTTACATAGTAAACTAACTTTCTGTGTGTCTGTTTGACAAGCTACGTCCTTCATAGTTGGAGCCTTCTGTGACTTTGGTTAGACACGTACACATAATCAGGACATATCAAGCGATCTCTAACAAAGCAATAGTGACACATAGTACAAATATTTTTTTACTCACATAAGTGTGCTGCGCCATTCCTGTCGGATCCAATATAGACGCACAGCATTGCTTTTTAATCTCAGTCTCTCTGCAAATCCACTATCTGTGTCTTGTTTGCAAAGGAATCCGCGGTGAAATGAAGCAAACAAACACTTAATGATTTACTCACGTGAGCTGAAACTTCATTAAAAATAAAGTTCAACCACACATTCCTAATATCTGAATCCGAAGGAAGGTTATGCAGCAACTGTGTTCTTCCACAACCAGGCACTGCACAATATTTTGCGATCTTCAACAGCATGTTTATTGCTTGGTTGCTCAATCTGGTTTAGCGCCACTTATGTTATTTCCCTACTATGTCATGCGCGAATCAGTGGGCGGGGCTACAGAATTGGGCGTTGATATTCTTCTGTGGAGGCGGTGTTTAACCTAACTCTTACGTCATACATAGGCACATTCCAGGATCTGGCGTTCGCTGGGCCTGGTGTCAATAAAAGCTTTTATTTCAGTCACAAGGACGTTTTCAGTTCTGAAACTTACAGGATATTCTTTTACTATGATGACCTCTTATATATCAAAAGCCCAAGTAAAAATTGATTTCTCAATTCATGACCGCTTTAATTTTCTTCATGGAGAAACTGAATTGAAGCTGTAACATACAAATGTCAAAAAAGAAATTGCTGAATTCCCTGTGAACAACTACACTGTCCATAATCCCAAAAAGAGATCCACCAATCAAATAAGCTGCAGTTACCATGGAAACACGAATTGCACCAAAAGAGCTCAGTAGTGACCACACACTCCCAGTGATTTAGACTCCATACACTTTTAAACAACATATATTTGTATATATTTACTACACTGAATAAATCTGGTATAGGACTTTCTATAATCCCAAAAAGAGATCCACCAATCAGATAAGCTGCAGTTACCATGGAAACACGAATTGCACCAAAAGAGCTCAGTATTGACCACACACTCCCAGTGATTTAGACTCCATACACTTTTAAACAACATATATTTGTATATATTTACTACACTGAATAAATCTGGTATAGGACTTTCTTTTGAAACAGTTTTCACCCAGACGTTGCTAGGAAAAGTAGAAAGACTGAAATAGTATTTTTGTGTAAAACATAAAAGACATTTCCTCATAAAAGACATTAATTTTTAATTAATTTTTTTTCCCTGATTTTTTGTTTAAAATCTGGTCAGTTTGGTTTGTGTATTAGAACTATTATGCTGAATATTTTTTGAAAAGCTTATGAAGAAAGTAAATGGGAAAAAAACACACCTGAAACCAAGGCCTCTTAAAATGCGGAAGTCAATATTGCTCTCTGTTATCCTGTGTCTACAGCAGTTAGCTATGTCTGGGCTTTATCCCAGGCATACTTGTGAAGTGCTGGAGTTGGCAGACATTCCCACACTGTACTGTTCTACTTGGAGCAACATGGGTCAGAAAGTCAGATTTTTCCATTAGATGTTTGAGATAGGAATGTATGGTAAGAATAAAAGAATGTAAGGCAAAGAGTGGAAAGAGGGGGGTTTCTAGAGGAGGGTTGCAGTTAAAGTTATATACTTAATGCTAGTAATATTATGTGCTAATAATAATATGTTCATATTAATACTATTAATATTATCGCGGTTGAAATAAGAGTTACAGACTTTGCTCACACAGGGTATAACAACTTTCCTATTTTTGTACTTTTTAGGAATTTTCCCCCACCTTGTTACATGTGTGGTGTTCCCAGTCAAGAATGACTGGCCTACAAAAATTGCTTTATCAACATGTTTTCTTTCAATGAGCACAGGTTTTGTATTTCTTTTTGGAACTGACTGATAGGTCTCATTGATACGAGTTTATGCAACACATGAGTGAACATTGCCAAAATGATGCATCTTTTACTCAAAGACGAGGTGCATAAAGTCAGGTCAAAGGCCTTACAGCCAATCAGTTTAAAAAAGAAATGCAAAACCCGTGCTAATCGAAAGAAAACAAGTTACCAAAAAGATTAAATGCAAGATTTGGTGATAATATAGCATAATAAGAGATGCACAATCCAATTTTTAAAGGCCAATCATTTTTTACCAGGATCACCAAATTAGATAAAGGATTTTCAGCAGAGCACAAGGGTTAAAATGTTTGAATGTTTGGCAGTACAATCAGATAATGTCAAGAACAAAATGTTACAAATTACAGCTGATATTACTTCCATTTTATCCATTGCACAAAGTAGGTCACATTATAAGGTATTCCACACAGTCAATACTGTTATACAGTGGGTACGGAAAGTATTCAGACCCCCTTCAATTTTTCACTCTTTGTTATATTGCAGCCATTTGCTAAAATCGTTTAAGTTAATTTTTTTTCCTCATTAATGTACACACAGCACCCCATATTGACAGAAAAACACAGAATCGTTGACATTTTAAGGGGGTCTGAATACTTTCCGTACCCACTGTATACTGTATATTTTAGAAATTCTTCCAGAAATTTTATGCATACAGAAAATTTGCATTTTGTGCACAGTGTATACTGCAGCAAAAATAGTATGGTAGTATGCTATTCTGCATTGGTATATTTTAGTAAAACTCCACAGACAGGAATATAGGAATTGTGAAATTCTGCAAATAAACTTTTCACTGCTAACAAATTATATTCACAGTTTACAAAAAATAAATAAAAATAAATAAAGTTTACTCAAGCCTTTATGCAAGAATTTCACATTTCTGACTTTAAACCCTGTGGAATACCTTGCACTGTGAACTTCTATTGTATGCACATTACTACAAATGTGTTTTTAATTTGTGCTTAAAAATGCTGGATGAGTCAGTATTATTTTCAGCAAGCCACAGATGCTGTTAAGAGATGTAGAGGTGGTATTTAATAATATATACTAACAGTACAAAAGAGAGTCAAATTCAATCCTGAACCTCAACATTATTACTTCCTCAAGGTGAGCTCAGCAATAGCCCTATGAACTGCACAATGCTGCAGGAGCAGCCCATTAATTTTACTGCTATAAACTGAAGAACTAATGTGAACCCCCATATTTCAAATCAAATCTTTCAGGGTTTCTGGGCTTTAGGAACTGGGCTTGATCTCTGAAATTATGAGAAATGTGTTAGGTCTTGATGTCCAGGTCATTGGGTTTAAGATGAGCTCTGTACAGGAGAAATAGTTCAGTTACAAAGGCTGCTGTCAGGAACAGCAGATGCAAAGAAAAGTCATATATCATGACAATCCCATTGCATCATGGTTGTAGAAACATGTTCTTGTCATGTGCAATAAATAATGTTTATTATTTTTTTCATTAAATCAATCAAACGTAGTAAATCAAATAAAGCAAGGTAAAAAAAAAAAAAAAAAAGGGTTAAGCCTATATCTTTATCGTTATCTTTATAGTTATCGTGCTTGGTGTGAACGGGCCTTTAGACTACTCTTGTATACTTAGCATACTTTGTGGTTACTGTGCTGTTAACAAGCTTTAGAATTCAAGGTAACAAATGTATTATTATTATTATTATTGGTAATACTTTACAATAAGGTCTCATTTGCCAGCATTAGTTAATGCATTAACTAATATGAACTAAAAATCAGCAATACATTTCTTGCAGCATTTATTATCTATTATAATTTATTATATTAATGTTAGTTTAAAAAAATACAATTGTTCAGTGTTCATGTTATGTTAGTTCACAGTGCATTAATGTTCACTGATAAAACTTGATTTGACTTGACTTGAAATGCATTAGTAAAGGTTGAAATTAACATTAACACTAAGTTTAAAATCAATTAATTTAATGAAGAAGAATAAATTAAGAGTTATTTATATCTTTTGCATTTGAGTGCCAGTAGTTTGCATTTCCAAACATTCTTTTTGCCATTAGTTGTAATAATCAGTGAGATTTATGTACAAAATGCCTTTCAAGCTGTTGCTCTGCAATTAAAGTAGTTGACCAAATAAAACTGACTGTAAAAGAAGCTGGTCTTAAGATGTTTTGAATTGCATGTAACACATTTTGGAACAAAAAGATTTTACATTTGCTGAAGACAATGTTAGTGGTGCTTGAAAAATTGCCATGGTGGTTGCCAGCGCATTGCTATGTGGTTGCTGTGGTGTTTTGAGAGGTTTCATCACATTGCTATGCAGTTCCTATGGTGTTCTAGGTGATCCTAGGTGGTTATTTATTGACCAAAGTCAACAGATTGCATCCCCAAGCCTTTATAATATCCTTTGAAGTCCAAGTGCTTAAAAAAGTAACAACTAGGGATGCACCGATACCACTTTTTCCAGTACTCGCCTGATACCGATACTTTTATTTTTGGTACTTGCCGATACCGAGTACCGATACCAATATTTCTATTGCATTTTCGGGCCCGATACCAATACCAGTATCGGTATCAGTGCATCCCTAGTAACAACACACCTCTCCTCAACAAGCCACCCAATTTGAGGTATAACTGTAGTACAAAGCTGGACAAATTGCACACCAGTATTTAAGGTAAAAGGTTTGATCAGATCCTTGAGTATAATAATAGTGATTTTTGCCTTAGTAAACACCATATAATGGTGTGTGAAATCAGGAATCTGCATCTGCACTTGTGTAGGGTTTGTTTCAGGCCTTAAAATGACTATAGTCTAAACATTGAGGTTTCAGCCGAAGTTTCTCAGAGTTACATTTGCAGTGGGTGCTGTTGTGGTTTTCCGGTAACATGGATTACTGCTATGAGGACTTATGTTCTTGTTTTGGTGTTGCAGCCCTGAAGTGGCCTATTGCGTGACTGAGGCACTGTCTTCGTGATGGCTTGAGAATGATTATGATGGAGCAACACTGTGAAAACTGAACTAGAAGGAAAAAAATTACACTTCAGTAATGCTCTCTCCTTGCCTCTCTTTCTTTATCTCGTTTCTCAGACTCACTACAGTGATGGAGAGTACATTATTAGACAAGGTGCCAGAGGGGACACATTCTTTATCATTAGCAAGGGAAAGGTAAGATCTTTTCCACCACAGAGACCGAATACCACAAACGTGGTATTCGCATGAACAACATTTGAATAAAAACATAACAAGTATCATAAAAGAAGTACATATGAGTTGTATGCTATACTCCAAATCTTTAAAAGTTATACAATATCTTTGTATGAAGAACTTAGTGAAATTTAAGTCATTATTCCCTAAGAATTAAGAAAAATAAGCCCTTATTAAAGGGTTAGTTCACCCAAAAATGAAAATTCTGTCATTAATTACCCTCATGCCATTTCAAACCCGTAAGACCTTCGTTCATCTTCGGAACACAAATTAAGATATTTTTGATGGAATCTGAGAGCTGTCTGACCCTGCATAGACAGCAACGCAACTGAAATGTTCCCAAGTCCAGAAACGTAGCAAGGAGATCTGTAAAATAATTAATGTGACAACAGTGGTTCATCCGCAATTATACGAAGCTACGAGAATACTTTTTGTGCGCAAAAGAAAAAAAATAACAACTTTATTCAACAATTCGTCTCCTCCGCATCACCCTGGTGCCATTTTGGAGAATATCCGCTGTATGCTATTCTGTGTCAGCTGCGTCACGCCGGATCTGTTTCCTACGTTGTTTGTGCTTTGATTTGAATGAAAACAACATATCTGCGTGACGCAGCTGACAGAATAGCAACATTCTTCAAAATTCTTCCTTCAAAATGTTCATTTTTGTGTGAACTGTCCATTAATCTGAACACATTTTCAAGACCCTTCGTTCAAATACACTCTCTCTGTTGTCGCTCTATCATTTAGTATAATTAGAGTGATAAATACCAATCATGACCACTAATGTAAATGCTAAATAATTGATATTTTAAGAACAAATCAGTGGATTATTCAGTCTTCCAGCTTTTCATGACCAATAATCTGTAATTGCAGGTGAACGTTACTCGAGAAGATCCACCCAATGGGACCCCTGTCTATCTGCGGGCATTAGGTAAAGGAGACTGGTTTGGAGAAAAAGCCCTTCAAGGGTAAGAACTTTTTGCTCACTACTTATAGTGCTGTAATCACAGCTGGCCACTGTCCTTGTTTACAAAAGCAACTGTTGACATAAATGATGTGCTTGATGGATCGTTTGCTGCAGGAACAGCCTAATTGGCTGTAAACAGAGAAAAATCAAATGCACATCCAAACAAAGCATCTGTTTTGAGTTGTGTTCAACTTGCAATGGGAATAGTTTTAGCATTTAAAGTCAACACGAAATTAAAATTGGCCTTGTTTGCTTTCTAAATACATATTCTGGATGTATGAGAAATAAATCATAACCTTTCATCAAAAGTATACAAAAGTATAAAATAACTTGCTCCACCTCCGAAACAACTTTCTTTTCCGGCTGACATTACCGATCTCTCTTATTTGTGAAGTCTTCCTCTACATTTTTTCTTCTGTCTCACTCTGAAATATTTGAACATTATGGAATATCTGAATATTCCACATTATGGAAGTGAGCTGTGAACTGCATTTCATTTGGCTTTTAGCCTGATTTGAAATGGGCTTATATGAAAAATGCCTGTCATGTTTGATGCTTTATTTGCAAGGGTACCATCTAATGGACTGGGAGCACACAGCACTTCTTGAGTAGAGCTAATTTGAAGAGAAGATGAGACCGGTTGTGTCAGAACAGTCAGATGCACATGCAATCCTCTCCACCTTATATTTCTCACAGGGTTATGAACATTATCCTCTGCTCTATTTCCATATTCCTGCACAATCCCTCTGCTGCTGTTTCAATAGAGGCCAAATGCAGGCACCTTCACTCAAGCTTCCATTACGGCTTTCGATTTGTGTTTACAATTTTTACACATTTACACATTTTTTCCACATGATGGTTTTAGTTTTGAAACTTTTTGAACAGCTGTTGCAAGGGATACAGACAAAACGAATGCATTGGGGACTCCTAGTGGAGATCAGAGGAAGCGTTAGTTCATTAATGGTGGTGGTTGTGACAAAAAACAATCCATTGTATTGTTATTTTTGGGCAATTACCCTAATGAGTAGTAATAAACACAATAAAGGGTTTCTACAATGTTTTTTTTTCATTTAACAAGCACGCGTCAATGCACTTGGCTGGTGTTGCACAGCTGTGTTGTGATATTGAGCTTGTCATCGACCCTGAAAAAAGGGGCAAGCTGCTAATGGACCGAAATAAAGAGCCTGCACATTTCACACAAAATAAAAGGTCCGTGCTGGGAAAATTAATATTTGCTAGGATTAGCTTGAATGAGAGAGTAGGAGGATATGTTTTGGCCATAGGACTCATGGGACGAGAGCTCATGATGAAATCATGAATCAAGGAGGACATACTTTCATCCCTTTTGAACCCTAACATTCAAGAAGTCTCAAACAGAAGTGCCTCTGGTTCACTACGGTACACTATGCCAACCTGTGAGGCACACGAGAGTAAAATGAAATTGTTTCTGAGTTTTCTGATTGTATCAAAAGTGAAGACAGTGCTGAGAAACTAATCTAGACTTTGTTGTTGTATAGTTTAAGTTTTAGCTTGAGTGTTTGGGTTCTAAATGTCTCTTGAATTTAAGTTTTTCAGTAATTGACATCAAAATACTATTTTGGTCACAAACAACATATTTGACTAGCTGAACTTGCACCAAAATACCTTGAAGTCTGATTGGATGCACCATATTTTAATTGGTGACATTTTACAATAACCAAACATGTTAACATTAGTTAATGCATTAGATATCACAAGCTGACAATAAACAGTACTTCTACTGCATTTATTAATCTTGGATAAAGTTGATTTTTAATAAACTTACACATTTAAAATTGTAAAATTTTTACATTAAAAAAGTTAAAACTCAAAAATAATAAACTATTAATTCACGATTAATGCATTAGCAATGTTAATGTTAAATGAATGATTTAATTCTGTTTTTGATTACATTGATGGATAGTACCTAATTAACAGTTTTATTAGCTACGATAAATGTAGTAACTATTACATTTAAGTACACTCTATTTTTACCACATACATATTTTGAGGGCATGGTATTGTCATTGCAAGTGCATTTTATTATAATTGTTTGTTACAAATGTGTCTATCAGCTGTATATTTATAGTTATATATTATATGATCTATTGATTCATTGTTACTTTGTTTCTATTCACAAAGCCACCTAGTTAGATGGCTCTTGCTTTGATCTGAGCCGAAGGACGACCAAGCTGATGAGTTGCAATATGGTGTGTAGTGTATTCACCTGAAGAGGTGTCACTCCTTCAAATGTGTGTTCTTGATCTTCATGTCTTTTGATCTCACCTCTCACTCTCAGCTTTAATTAGTACACAATCTTGCGTTTTTGTTTTGGTTGTTGTTTGTTTAGTTTATCTCTTTTTTGAGTGGTAGTATGTTTAGCAACTCAATCAGCACTCTATTGAAGTGGATCAAGTCAGTCTTTCATCTTAAACATTATTTTTACGCTGTTCTGATTCTTGTTTGTATGATATGGGAGTTGCCTGGGATTTGACTAAGTAACAGGCATAACAATAGCTGTGGCCTTCTGGATTAAAGGCTGTCCACTGCTTTGATGTGCAACAGCCTGTATGCTAAGTAAACTTTCATGTCCCTCTTAAGCAAAACACCTTGTTGAGCCAAAACAATTAATTTGCTGCCAGTTAAGGAGATGTTGACCAGATCTTAGAATAATTGTCTTCTTTTGAAGTTTACACACCAGAAGGGAAGTATACAAACACACTCAGATCAAGGGCCACTGTATGGATAATTCTAATGAAAACATGTCCGGGTCACATTACCAAAATCATGTCAAACTCAATTATTATTATTTATTTATTTTTTGCAATGTGACATTATTTTCATTACAATCAAGCACATTTCATCATCCCAAATTACCAAATTAATTTTTCCATATTATTCTATTGTAATTAGATTTGCATTACTTTAATTACAGTAGAAATCTTATAGTTTATTGAAAATGTTATGTAATAGGACAACATATAACCATGTATAAATACATTTTTACTTATTAAATAATATTTTATCCCATTGTGCAATGTTACAGTTTTTCTCGATTGCTTAAACACTATCACCAGGCTTTTGAACTAACATTTCAAAACCATAACGCCATTTATCAAAAAGCGCACCCGTTTCCCTAAACTATAAACGCTATTCCCCTGCTTTAACACATGAATCAGATTTGTTGAACTGTCACTGCAAAACTCTACACACAAATACCTTCATTTCTCATTGCCTAGACCATGTTGTCATTTAGAAAGCACTAGCATTCAATATTGTTCACTCAAGTCAGCATAGCTTGAGCTCAATTAGCACACAGTTACCCACGTGGAAACACTAAGAGTCATAATTTATCACACACCATTTCAAGAAATGTGTTTAAGCAATCGAGAAAAACTGTACTAAGAACTGGGAACGAGGGCTTTAAATTGTTTCATGATATTTACCGTATATGGTTCCTTACCTGCTATTTCTTCTATTTATTACTTACCTGCTTCTATTTCCTTACCTGCTATTCCTTCCATTGACATTTAAACTACACTTTTTGTGTATATTTGACTTGTAGTGCTGCATGTTTGTGATTATATTAGTTATCTTGTTCAAACGCTTGCTACAATTCATTTTCACTGACAGTACACAATACAAAGTGGCTTTATTGGAAGTTATTTTGGTAAGAATGCATCTGAAATGATATTTATGTAAATATAAATTTCCCAGAAAATTAAAAGCATTGCTATATCAGTGCTATTTCCTTGTCAGATAAATCTCAGCTATACTTTAATGTTAATTACCACATAATGCTTTAGTTCACCCAAAAATAAAACTTCTAATTTCTTTTACCCTCTTGTTGTTTCAAACCCTGTATTATTATTCTTTTGCTTTGAACCCAAACTGATAATATTCACATTGTTTGTTTACATATATGAAAACATACAATGAATAAGGGCTATCATACATTTATTTTTGAGTGTGCTAACCTACAATTACAGTGCTATACTGAAGACCTCTCATGCTCCACAACCGGCACTTTAACCTTGGTTCCATTTTCATGGAGTAGCTCATGTTGTGTCACTTTATCCTGTTATTCTACCAGCTTGATTGACGGCTCTGACCTTTCCTTCATAAGCCTCACTCCATACTTGTTGTGATGTGCGCTCACTACATCCAGACTTTAACTGACAGCTGAAACATGTTTGTATTGGCTGGTCTTAACCCCCCTCTGTCTTTCTTTGACTCCATCCTCACCTAATGCTGTCACAGCATTCAGAGACATCCATCTGCCTCTGAAGTGTGCCATGCTAATTGAAGGATGTTTCCCTGTGCTGGACTTTCTCAGTGTCAGTTTTAATCTTCATGTGCGATTGATGTGATAAGTGTAGCTGTGATGTGAATAGCACAGGACTGATGTAATAATCACTTTAGGTTTTATAATTGGACCTTATTCGCAAGAGCTGCGGCATCTCTGATATGTTCTATCTCAATGGGAGTTATCTTTTTCACAGTTGTACCAGGAAATATGTCATATCTAATGATAGCCAGTTTGAGGCAGTTGAATTCCAGCACATGCAGATGCGTCTCAAGACGGCAAACACTAATGACACCCTAAACATAGACATGTCCAATGGAAAGTGAAGAATATTCGCAACTGTGTGGTGCTAATTGGAGACCCATATGTCAACGTTGAGGATGTAGGTGGCATATCACCGTTTTTGGCCTTGTATTATATAAAGGTCACATTGAAAATATTTGGAAACATTTTACCTTTGTCATTTATTTTGCCACTTTTCAAATGCATAAAAGCAAATACATTTCCCCATACCCAGAGTTTTGATCCTAAAACATGAAAATCCATCCTAAAAAATAATTTTATTGTTAAATGTGTGTACTTTCATAACACGCCATGTCTGTGTGGATGTGGCAGGCAGTTTACAGGCTTTTTAAGGTAAATGCACATAAGTGGTTTACTGTCTACAGCTGGTTTTGTTGATGTCCTTGTAATGTGTTGTAAAGTTGCTGAACAAGTCAGTAATTTAAAGAACAATCAATGTAATTGTAAAGATGCAGCATGATTTTTGCTCCTTGTTTGAGTGGTGTTTGCCTATTTAAAACTCTCTGGCACAATGCAAGGGGGTTGTGGGTGGTTGTCAGGGAATTGTTATGCAGTTGCAGGTGCTCTGAGTGTTTTTTTCGTGTGTTGCAGTTGCTATGGAATTCAACAAATCACATGATTTGAGGTACAAATCATGTCCCTAGCACAAATAGGATGAATGGCACCCTAAAGTATAATACCTATAGTTTGGGTTTGTTGAAAAAGCATGACACAGTCTCATTGAAAAATCGGGACTGTACCTGCACTTTTGCCAAAAACCTACCTATACTCAGATTATTGATTAATAAAGACTTATTTTCACAAGGTTCCTTACACAATACTGTTATTACCTCAAAACACTTTTACCATAGTGTAAACGAATACATTTTGGTGTTTGCCTCACAAAACCAGCTCCGTATATATGGTTTTTCTGATGTGGTAAACATGCTCAGTAGCACGCCCGGTACGGCATTGCACTTGTAATGCAGAGCATACTGGTATGAATCTTATTAAACATAAGTCACGGCACTCGATAAAGAAGCTCAAAGACTCAGAGAATCAAGCTAAAATGGCATGGTTGTATCAGCAAATGCACTTTCTGGCACTTCCTGTTTGTGTGTGAAGGCAATCAGCATTCCCACCTGGTCATTGTGAATTGGCAGTGTGCAGCTGCTTGGAGCTGTCATTCAGAATTTTGGTCCACACACATGAATTTATGTTGTGCCATGCGGTAAAAAAAAATGTTGTACAATAATAATGGCTGATGATTAACACTACTCCATTTGTCACTGATTAGGACAAATTATGTACTACGGATGTAAATTTTTCTGAAACAGTACAATAGATCATGCTTTGTTGTTTTCCTCTTATTATGTATGTTTACATGCATAATTATTAACTAACTCGAATGAGTCTTTTTAGTAGTTGAGCTACAGTCTTCATCTGTCCCAGCAGGCCATACATGACACAATGTGTAACTGTTTATTTTGAAGGATTAAATCACACATTGTTACACATTACTTTTTGAGCTACTGTTCAATTTGTTCTGTTAGCCCAACTTCACAAAAATCTGACTGGTATGATTTCAATCGGGCTAAAGTGTTTACATGACATTTTAAAAATGCAAAGTATATGCAAAAGACGTATTGATTAAATAATGGCAGTATAACATTTTATATCTCAGTATGTCACAAAATAGTTATTTTTGCTGGAAATTCAACTAAAATATCTATATGTTGAATAACCATCTCATATAAATGTGTGTGTGTATTGAGTAATTAATCAAAAATGAATAGATTTTGGCTGTGTATGATTGACATGTATTCTTTGTGTCTCCACAGAGAAGACATCAGGACGGCTAATGTCATTGCTGCTGAAGCTGTCACCTGCCTCGTCATCGACAGAGAGTGAGTTGTGTGTCTGTGTGTGTGTACTGATGCTGTGAAATCTGATTAGTCTTTAATCTTTTCCACTGTGTGCTCACTAAATTACCGCCACTAATTTCTAATGACCTCATACAACTTTCACTGTGGCAAGTTCATGCTAGTTTACGCCAGTTAACTTCAGGGAGCCAAATCTTCTCGTTTGCCATTCTTAGACAGCAGTCTGTCAGCAAACCTCATTTGAGTGGCACAGCGTGTGACAAAACAGTAGGAGCACAATGCCTTGCTGCACAGTGGGACTCATTGACCTCCTCTCGTCTCTGTAGACATCGTACTCCAGAGACTTTGATTTTACTTCGGTCTGAGGAATAGATATAATAAGCAACCCCTCATGCAAACTGACTTTCACTCTCACTGCAGGAATTCGCCCATTATCTCAGTCCTGTTATCAGTCAGGGTTTATGGTAATGCTCATTAAAAGACTCTTGTTGTTGTTATATTGTATGCTAGCTGACCTGTGATCAGTGGGGATTTTAAAGGGGTCATATGATGCGATTTCAAGTTTTCCTTTCTCTTTGGAGTGTTACAAGCTCTTGGTGCAAGTAGTGCATACACTTGTAGCTGTTATGTATCTTTGTAAGTCAGCCCTCTTTTGAGGCACGCGCAAGCGTTTTGCTATGACAATCTGGCGCTTCTGAATGTAAGTATGTTTTGTTATTAGTTTAAGTATTTTAAGTATTTAAAATAGTTTAAGTATTTGCTATTGACTGTTCAAATGCGGAGTTTTGCGCAGCGCAGAGTAACTAGAGGTATATATATAAAATAAAAAATGTTTGACTAATAGGGGTGGTATGCTAAATTTATATACCAAAAAGTGCAGTATTCCACTGTATTGCATAGATAGGTATAAAATAGCAATCTATCGTTAAACACACACCTTGTCCTCTGTTTCTCGCTCTGCGCCGCCGCGGTCTGCGGATTGAAAAATATTTAAAATTTGAAATATAGCCCCCTAAAAATGGCCTAGCGACGCCCATGATGGTAAAACTAACGACATTATTAACTGTCTTGATATTTACTTTGAAAGCTGACGCTCGCGATTATGGTAAGGGACGTTACATTTCCGACGCGTGCTTGTGGTGTTCGGCCAATCACAATGCACTGGGTCAGCTGGCCAATCAGAGCAGACTGCGCTTGTCAAAGGAGGGGGCTTTGTTGAAAACGACGTGTTTGAGAGAGGCGGGGCATAGAGGACCTACAATAATGTACAGTATTTGAAAAATAATGTGTTTCTTGAACATTAAAGCATGTCAACATATTCTGTTACACCAAATACACAAAACAATGATCTTTAAAATAGCATCATATGACCCCTTTTACCACTGATTCATGCAGCTGATTTCCTCTAGGAATAGAACCCAACAGTAATGCTTACTTTTTTAGCAGCTTGGGATTTGGAAGTAGTTGTACCTTTCATTTTCTCCATAGGGATTTCAGAAGAAAAATGCAGAAAAGGGAAATGCTGTCACTCTGCTCCAGTCACATACTCTGTTTTATTGTTTGGAATGATTTCCATTGGTGGAAAGAAATATACAAGCTACTGTAACTGGATAAATTTTGCAAACAGTTACTCAATGTTATGGTCATTTTTTTCTGGATCTAATAATTTATTTAAAATACATAAAAAATTACATTCATATAAACAACTGTTTTGTGATTCATGCTTTTAATTTCTTAATTAAAATTATTTTTTTATCATTTTTGATAAGTAAAAAAAATCATAAAATGAAAAATCATAATGAAGAATAAAGCATTATATTATATTATATTATATTATATTATATTATATTATATTATATTAAAAAACAGTAAAGCAGTTTGGTTTAAATATTTTTATATGCAGTAAAATTGACACAAAAAAAAAACACTTGATATATAAGAATTAATCATTCATATTTGTAAAATAAATACCATTTGTATTACAAAAATATATATTTAAAAACTTGAAAATAACTATGATGTGTACTCTGACGTACTTAATATAAGGAAAATTTATATAAGGAAATTATATAATTATTTTTATATAATAAAAATTATACAAGAACATTTTTTGAAACATTTTTGTTTTTCAAATTCGTATGTAATGAACATGAATTTTAATATAATATTTTAAAACTAGATTTATGAAAATTTTTCGAAAAATTGTAGTCTCTCTTATTTGTCATGGCCCTACTGACTTGTGTATTAAAGCGTTATTTTTGCAGTCGTTTTGTTCTGCTAGTGAAGCAGAAATTACAGAACCGAGTGACCTTTTAAATAGTGTATATCTCAGCAAAGCAGTATTTTAATGGCAGAAATGTAAGTACACGTGAGTGACTTTGGGTTCACACCCCAGAACATTTCTGCTACTAATTCTGGGGCTTCACTTGGGACTGTGCTAAGAATACATTGTGAAATGGGTCAGAAGTGCAGTGATATAAAGTCATTCACACTTTAAATGTCCATCAAATCATTATTATGGCTCGGGTTACCGCTGTCCTGCCTGACCTGCCAAGACTTAAAAGACTGTATAAATCATGGTAACATCCAACAAAATGATGCCATTAGGATTTAAAGCTTTCAATTAATCCTACATTTCAGCTCTTAACCATAAAATGGATTGTTCCCCTTTTAGTTTAAATGTTTCATCAGAGTTCTAATAAAAATATGAGATAATGTGAGAATTCTCTGGTGGATGAGTCACATCCTGAAGCGCAGCAGCTGAAATTATGAACACTATTACTGGTTCCCTCTCATGTCTAAATCTCTTATCTTGTAGCAACATAGGCAATCAAATATTTCTCTGATTTAATAAGAGGATAGGGGAAAAAAACTAAATGCTTTTTTTAAGTAGTGTGCTAAAGGATGACATTTAACCACTGGCAAAGTACGACATGACATTAGATGTTGACGAGTTTAAGGCAAGGAATCCTAAATGTCATGTCAATATGAAATTAAAAGTGACCCTATTTACTTTCTTAATGCATGCAAAACCAGTTTGTTTATAAAATGGACTCTGGAGTGAATATAACAACCGATTTCTATATGAAACATGAGAAAATGTAAATAGGTTAGGATAAATGCTTGTTATTTATCACATCAGGCCCGATTAGGACACTGCAATTTCAAAGCAACTCAACTATTGATATGCTAATGGTGAATGAATACTTAGTTTGGTGACAGAGATGGAAACATGAAACACACTTAAGCTGCAAAAAAATTTTGACTTGACTTAGACCTGTAAAGAATTGACTTAAACCTCAACTTGGACTCATAACTAGAAGTCCAAAACTAATACCGAACCCGACCCGTGTCCAAGGCACTCGTCGGGTTCGGTATTAGTTGCCTCGGGTCTCGGGTAATTTAAAATAAATGTGCTTTTTCCAAATGGACCAGATAAGACACGATCCCTTTAACGTACTTGCACGTTGGTGTTAAGTACATTTTTCAGAAACGCACGTAGAAAAGGAACATACGTTTGTAACCTCGCACACAGAAATCCATCTTATAGATATGAGATCCATCAGGAAAAGCCACTCGCTTCATTACAGTGCGTGTTCATGCAGGGCAGGGCTTTTCTTTTTTTGTGTGCAGAATCCTTTCGCTGGAGATGAGGTAAATAGCATTGCAGAGCAGCCAACACTAGCGAATCTATGATTTATTAGGCTATCAATTTAGTTTTTATCGAGATATCACGTTTATTTTTCCAAACCACTGGTCACAATTGAAAGCCGAACTCAGAAATAACTTGTATCCATCAGGTAAGCAATGATATTAAGTAATAATAAATTAAATAAATGTTAAATAAATCAAAGTAAGGGAGAAGTGGCCAAATCAGTCAGCAGGACACCGGGATTTTTCTTTACTGACTGCGGGGCTGCAGGCTGTGCACACGTCAGTGCCGTTTACGTTCGGCTCCAGTCGGGTTAAAAAATAAATGGGTCGTTGGGTCGTGTCGGGTCTAATTTCATCGGGTCTGTCTTGGGTCGGGTTTTTCTTTAAAAAAAAAATTCAAATGCAATATTAGGCTCAGCAGCCTTGGCAAACTGCTGCCTTTATAATTATTGTTTTAAAAGCTTGCAGCCCCCCTGCAATATGCACAGTTTGGGAAACACTCACACTCTAACATTTTTATGACAGTCACACAAAAAAAAAAAATATACAGGTGCATCTCAATAAATTAGAATGTCGTGGAAAAGTTAATTTATTTCAGTAATTCAACTCAAATTGTGAAACTCTAGACATTTTATTATTTTACCCTTCCTTGTCCCAGAGTTCTGCAAGCCAAATCCTTGTCTTATTCTAGAAGCAGAACAAACTGTTCTATGTGTGAACTCATATTCTGACATATATAGTGAAGACATATTCTGCCTTATTAACAGATGGGAGAGAGAAAGCCACAGATGTCTTTCCTTCAAATGAAGATGAACGGCTGGAAGTTTAATGAGATGAAAAGCATTTGGGATGCACTGTGTTGTGATTGACTCTGTTCTGTGCAGATCATAGATATACGCAGCTCGTAGTCAAATTATTTGTTCCTAAATGATAATTGTCTGTTTATGGCATTATTCAATACAAATGGTTCCTACAATGGCACACTCTGTTTCATTAAGGAGTCAGTTTAATTTGTATTATTATTATTAAAAATACACTCTATTGCAAATTTAAGTAAATACAATACAACAAAAGATGACTTTATAACCCTTAGATGGTTTGCAGACCCCCTGCATTAGCATAAAGCATTAAAAATTGCATACATCTGCATTCATTTTTCATTAGACATTTTCAAATTTTATATTGTGCTTATATTGTGCTGTTGCTAACCTTGACCTTTTCTGTGACTATATATATATATATATATTTATTTATTTATTTTTTTTTTATCTGTTGTGGCTAATGTTCAGGGGTACGTTCATCTGAAATAGTTCAAAATAATAGGCCAGTGGCCAGAACTATTATATGAACAATAGTATCAGCCTGCAACTGGAATGGATTAATTTTTCTGTTCATGTTTGCAGGTCCTTCAAACACTTGATTGGAGGTCTGGACGACGTCTCTAACAAAGGCTATGAAGATGCTGGCTCCAAAGCGAAGTGAGTCTGATACTCAACACTTTCTGATCATGTTATCGGACTATATGGAGTTCTGTACATTAAATTATAATTCAGCATGATTCAATCAAGTATAGTGCATTCACAAAGTATTCAGTTTTTCACATTTTATGTTGCAGACTTCTGGTAAAATGCTTTATTATTATTATTTAAAACTCAGTCTACACTCTATACCCCAAATTTATTTAAAAGAAAAAACTGAAATATCACACTGACATAACTGCCATGCTTTTGCACTTGAAAATTAGCTCAAGTTCATCCCGTTCCTCTGGATTGTCTTTGAGATTTTCCTACACTTTGACTGGAGTGTGCTTTTTGCTTCGTCATTATAAGTATGGAGTGTGATGTGTGAGTGTGAGCGTGATGTGAAAAAGCACTTTAGCAGAAGGCTTCAACATAACAGGATATGGAGAAAAAAAAAAACAAATGGATCTGAATACTTTCTGAATGCACTATCAAGTTAAACAAAAAGTATTTTACACGTGTACAAACTACATACACAAATACAACACACTCCCTATATTAATAATATATTTGTGATATGGATCTCTCCTGTAATGAGTTCAGCAATGTGGTGTATGATTAAGGTCCACATGGCAGAAATTAATTGTTTTTCATTTGATTTGCATGTCTGGCTGTGGTTCTGACCTCTTTGTGGCTATAATTATTTCAGCTGGACAGGTTTTCAGGAATGAGCAACCCAATATGACCAAATGCATTATAGTTTTCACCTATCTATCTATCTATCTATCTATCTATCTGTCTATCTATCTATGTATCTATCTATCTATCTATCTATCTATCTATCTATCTATCTATCTATCCTCAATGCTGTGCGTAATGCTTTGTATCATTCAAACTTTGTAAACTTCAGCAATAGCTTTGTTTATGGAAAGCCGTTTTAACATTTAATCTATAAACCTTACTAGTATCTATTTTCATGCTACAAGTACTTATTTTTAGATACTAGTATATTTTCCATTAAAGAACTTTTACTTATTCATTAGCTACTAGTGCTTATTGTGTAGGTACTAGTACCTTTTTAAAAGATACTAGTACTTATGAATTAGATACTAGTTCTTATTTATTAGACACTAGTACTCATTCATTAGATACTAGTACCTATTAAATAGACACTAGTACTTATTCATTAGATACTGGTACTTATTATTAAATAGTACTTATTAAGTAGATACTAGTACTTTTTGCAATAGTGACTAGTAACAAATTTAACATTTTGGTAACACTTTATTTCAGGGTCTCTTAACTAATTGCTTACTAGCATGCATACTAGAATATTAGCCATTTATTAGTTATAATTAAGCACATATTAATGTGTTATTCTACATGACCTTATTCTACATCCCTAATCCTACCCCATACCTAAACTTAACAACTACTTTACTAATTATTAATAAGTAACCAATTAGGAATTTATTGAGGGAAAAGTCGTAGTTAATAGTGAATGAGTGTTCCCTATTCTAAAGTGTTACCAACATTTCACCATTGACTTACATGGGCATCTGTCATTGAGATATCAACTATTCAGTTTTGACTAGTATGTATTAAAAGGGACCCAGGTTTATCCAAATAACCCTGCGTAGGTGGCCACCCCCGCAACCAACCACCACCGGGAAAATGTTCGGGCTCAGGAATTTTTTATTTTTTTTGCGCTTTAACCCCTGCTATTGGAATAAGTACTAGTATCTAATAAATACAAACTAATGAATAAGTACTACTAACTTTATAAAAGACACTAGTACCTAAAAAATAAGCACTAGTAGCTAATGATAAGTACCAGGAGGCTTTTCACAAACTTTAAAAAGTTACTAGTACCTAAAGAATAAGCACTAGTAGCTAATTAATAAGTAATAGTACTTTAATGGAAAAGATACTAGTATATAAAAAATAAGTACTAGTAGCATGAAAATAGACACTATTACGGGTTATAGATTAAATGTTAAAATGGCTTGCCATACTTTGTTAGGTCCAGTCTTAACAGTCTTAAGTCTTAACAGACTTTCCATGTAGTTTGGCTCAAACAAAATTTCCCTTTCAATAACAATTTTGCTTTATGAGGTATTGTTATTATCAATTAGCCTGGAGTCTACACACACAGTGAGTGATCTAAGAGCGCCCTCATGTGGCCGTACCTAGATGTACAATGTCCAGTGGTAAACATATTGTAGGCTATTTAGAATCTCTTGTCAGTTGTAGAATACAATTTGATTTACATTCTATACTTATTGTTTTTAAGTTACTGTGGACTATAAACACTGCTCAACAGAGCATGCAGTGTTATATCTGACCACTATTAATTAGTATTATATTTTTATAAGATGTGTACCCACTATGCCATTTGTCTGTGCAAAACCATATACAGTGAACTGAATGATATAATTACATGCCAGTAACTTGCATGATATGAGGGGGTGGTTTCAATATGCATACAATTATGAGCTTTGTTAATAGAGGCTACATTGTGTGTTTAATGAAGAGAGTGCCTGTTAAAAGCCCAGACATGAGGATGAGTTGAGATTGAAATGATGCATTCTCATATTTTTCTAATAGTACTCATATTTTTCTAATTTTGGAACAGATAACACAATTTAATTGTGGTGCTTCTAATTAAGTGATGAAAAGCAGTTGCAAACTGTTTTAAATACAGCGGATATACAGTACACATCTATTATTTTATGCAATGTAAAATTTAAATATATAAATGTGGCTGCATGATAATTGCAATATAGCTTAGTGGTGTTATGAAATCAAAGGCTGCTGTTTAATCAAATATCTGTATATTCTGATGCTTTATGTGTTTCAAATTGAAACACAGCACAGTGTTCATACAACTCAAGTTCTTGTTTCACAAAAAATACAAATATCCAGAAAACTCAATCTCTGCATGTGCTATGAGTTTAACGTGAATTTGAGAATGGGCACAAGGTTTATTTATTTATTTATTTATTTATTTTTTACTTAACACGCTCTCATTATTTCCCAAATTTTTGTGGACAGAAGTTTACAGCATTTCACCAGAATTCGGCCAAAATAAAAGCTAGAGTATTTAACGTTTAAAGCTTGAAGGTTTGAATGTTTTAATATTAGTATTGAAACTTGTAGTGTAAAATAAAATTATAATTATTATCAAATATGTATTTTTATTACACAGTACAATTTTTGTAATTTGACAAATATATCACTATCACAACTAAACAGAGGTTTGAGTCCACTTTAAAGTCCAGCTACAAAGTCAACATAACACACACACACACACACACACACTAAATAACTTTACTTGCATGTTACATGAGCATTAACCAACATCAGGGAACCATGGACATGCTGTGACATAAACTAAAGGCTATGGGCCCTTTAAAACATGGGCCAGGTCGTTTGATACATCTGCTTTCTGTTTCAAATATGTCAACACAGGAGAGAAAACTGTACTAATTCATTCATTTCATGTCTTTAAAGGTATAGTTCACCCAAAAATGAAAATTCTATCTTCATTTACTCACTCTTAAATTGTGCCAAACCTGTATGTGTTTGAAAAGAAGATATTTTGAAGAATGTTGATAACCAAACAGTTGATGGTAGCCATTGACTTTTATAGTATGGGAGAAAAAAAAATTAAATGGTGGAAGTCAATGGCTACAATGAACTGTCTGGTTACCAACATTCTTAAAATTGTTACCAGTATTCTTTCAAAGAAACTCAAACTGGTTTGGAACAACTTGAGGGTGAGTAAACGAAGACAGAATTTTCATTTTTTGCTTGAACTATTCCTTTAAGGTGAACATGAACAGCTGTAGACTGTCAAAACTGAAATCCATGTAGCTAAAATCACTGAAGAATTCGTCATGTCCATATCGAGGTCTGTAAGTGGCCCATCTGAATGAACAGTTCCTTGCTGACAAGATAAAGCCATGTTTGCTCAATGCATATGCTGCTGTTGGCCCAACACAGCTGGAAGTGTGACTCATCATGCAGATCTACCTGATTCCAGTCCAATCACAGTGTTTCTTTGCTCATGAGAGCCACACAGCCCAGCGGCATAGTGTTAGAGATGGGACCCAGGTGTGTTTCTTGAAACACTGCCATTGGACAGCACTCTGATGTTGAAATCCAAGCCAGCGGTCAGCTTGAAGGAAGGGTGGCATAGTGCAGCACCTGCAGTGACACCAGCGTCTCTAACTGTCATAACTCTCTGCAAACATAACCACTGTTCTTCTGTGATCACATCCACTGATGCACATGCACTGTATGGTGATCTTGTTGCCATGGCGGCTGGTCAGCGTGTGTACTCAGCACCTCTGTTCTCATTAGAGCGTTTGGCGTGTGGAGGAGCTTGAGTGCTGAATACACAGAGAGATCTGAAGTTGTGTTAATGATATGCACTCTGCTCACAATAGCAAGTGTCTAAACAACCTCTATCACCCAAGGGAATTAAGTTACATTCATTAGTTACTAGGATACTGGCCTTTGGCTTAATGTGTGTGTGTGTGTGTGTGTGTGTGTGTGTGTGTGTGTGTGTGTGTGTGTGTAATATATGCAGATTGTTCTCTTTTTGTCATACATGGTGCATTTGGATATTTCAGAATGTGATTTTTGTCTTGCATTTTGTAGAGCTTGGTAGTGTAGTGCAGATGCTTTTATTGGATGCTATTATAGGTGTTGAAATAATGATAATAATAATAATTATTATTATTATTATTATTCTCATCATCCTCATCCTCATCCTCATCATCATTTTTATTTGCAGCACTTGCATTTTAATAATATTATTATTTAAATGATAATAACAATAATAATAATTGTTATAATTATGTACAATATTATTATTGTTGTTATTATTTACAGTACTTATATTTGTTTAACATTGCAAATAATTATATTTGTAATAATTATCATTTAATGGCCATTTGTAGGGTCATAATAGTAATAATAATAATAATAATAATTATTATTATTATTATTACTACATATAATAATTATGTACAATACTTATAAATTACCACTTTTATATTTGTTTAACATTGTTAATAATTATAATTTGTAATTATAATTAAATAATAAGAATATATTATTATTATTATTATTAACAGTAATATTGAAAATTATTGTTATAATTATCATGTACAATACTTGTTATTCTTTACAGTACTTATATTTATTTAGCATTGTAAATATCTACATTTGTAATAATTATCATTTAATGATCATTTGTAGGGTCATTATAAAATAATAATAACAATACTACTACTACTACTACTACTACTACTACTACTACTACTACTACTACTACCGGTTATTTTCACACTTAATTATGCCCATTAAAATGTATTTTACAAGTTTTTGTTACTTTGTTACTTAATTTATTTCTTTTTTGCTCTATGGTACACCACCTTTAATTTAATAGCATTAGAGCTGATCCATTGCAGTGGCTTAGTACTGTAATCATGCGCTTTGCTGTAATAATGCAGGGAACCACTCGTTATAAATCTCCTAACTGTGATATTACTACTAATAATAATAATAATACTGTATTCCATTATACTAATATTTCAATAATTTCACAATATTACAGTTTTGTATGTATTACTGTGTTTTTTATCAAATAAAACTATTTTAGTAAGCCTACTTTTTTGAATGCTATATGTTAAACGAGTTGTCCTGCAACAGGATTTATAAAAGTAACCTGCTGCATGTCAAAAACTGTTACTGACTTGGACTTGTGACAGAGGGCTTCAGACTTGGACTTAAAGGCTTGGCACCACATCTGCCAAGAAGTTAGACAGTCTGATCTGAGGTTACCCCAAAAGTTGCTTCACATTGCTTTGGCTGCGCTGGCTGTGCTGAGCACACAGATAAGACAGATGTTATTCACACTATGATGTAGCAGAAAAATGAGGACACTGTGTTCTGTCCTCCGCAATACGGCAGACACATTTCACATTGGCCTTATGCTGTCAGTCATCAAATACTTAGGGTTTACCTATAATTCTCTTTCTTGACTACACTACGAGCACACTTCATACGTGTTGACTGTGTTTGGGCTGGAGGGCATTTTAACTGTCTAACTTCTTGGCAGATGTGGTGCCAATACGGCAGACACATTTCACATTGGCCTTATGCTGTCAGTCATCAAATACTTAGGGTTTACCTATAATTCTCTTTCTTGACTACACTACGAGCACACTTCATACGTGTTGACTGTGTTTGGGCTGGACTTGTGGCGGACAGCTGTCTCCTGTCCCTCTTACTAGCATGTTGTTTTTTTTAGGAATCGCCTGACATAAACAGGCTATATGTAGAAGCAGAGGAGACCCTGCAAAGTGTATCGCACAGCTGATTATGTGACACATATTACTGAATGGTGATTGACTACTGACCAGCACGAGCCTCAGCAATAGTGACATGTATGGAGTGTTTTCATCAGATTTATTCAAGACCAAGAAATGACGTATTCAAGAAAAGTAGCTAGATTTTAATTTTGATACAGATATTACAGTCAAGAAATCTTAAAAACTGGCCTAAGCTGTTTTTTGCATTCAACTGCACTGCTTTTCCATCCAAACTTGCACTAGATGGACGTCTTTGATTGTTGTGCCTGCATCTCACACATGAGGGGGCATTTTTAAAAGGTTTTGTCAAGTGAAAAAAGGTAAACCTATAAAGAAAGCAGCTTTTTTTTCATTCCACTGCCCTGTGTCTCATGTTTTTAACCACAAAAGTGCATTATGCATGAATAGCCCCTTAAAAGTGATGAGTTTGTGGAGTGTCGTAGGCAAAATTGTTGATAGTTTTGACATAACGCTGTCTGTTTTCGCATATTGCTGATATGATTTAATATATTACCAATCGGGTATGATTTTTGCATTAAACTTTGCACAAAAATAACAATGCTGTTTTGTTTGCAATTTGTGAAATTTTATTTGTTTTATGAACATTTCTTTAAAATATTATGCAGTTTCTTAAACAGACAGTAATGTAATTTTACTCCTTTGAATTAACAGTTTAATGCTGTGCTTGAATGCTGAGGAAATTTTAAAAAGCCTTCGTTGAAGCGTTATAAGCCATGAACCTAGCCAACCAGCTGTGAAATGAATCACAAAATTACAAACTTGAAGCCAAATTTGAATTTGAAATTCCTCAGTGCGCCCTCTTGTGGGCTCAGGAGACAAGCCAGTAGCATTTTTTCCCATAACTGAAATGATGTCTTTAAAATAAAATGTGATTTGAGTATTAGTAATATTTAAGCTTAAAAAAAATCTTGTTTTCAGACCTTTTTTAATAAATCATGCACAATTTCACCAACACTATTCATACCAATGTTTACAACCATGCAACATTTTTGATCCAAGACGCACTAAACATATACAAATGTCATATGTTCTGTATTTACTTTCATCATCTAGTAATATTTGTCCAGACATTCACTATGGAATCCTTTAACTCTAGAAACACAGTCTTGGCAGACGCTTATGTAAGGCGTTTATTTTTGCACCTGGCCTTTCTCTCTCAAGTACAACCCATTTGACAGCTCAGTTACTCACATCCTCCAGAAGTTCAGTTGTATTCTGTATCACTGACCATGAATTCCACATCCGTCAATATGTCAGTACGTGTGTTTGGCATGGTGTTTTCTGAGCACATAGTTTAACATGCCTTTACTTCAAGAACATTGACTTTGAGATCTGGGACCTTGAGTTATGAACAGATGTTCCCAATTGTTTTCATCATAAATATTTCAGTCCTCAAATCTTCAAATCGTGAGCCCTTGGACCAAACAAACAAGCTCTATAAGACAACAACTTAAATATTTGTGTGTATAAGCACACACACACACACACACACACACAATAAACTTAAAATATATCGTCTTTCTATGGATAAAATGAATGGGATTTTTACTTTCCGAACCTGACTGCAAAGCAAATTGTCAAGAATTGAATTGCCTCACATGGAGAACTATTACAAAATAATTATTATCTCTAATTAACTCGTGTAATAATTATGCAAGCAGTCAGTCGGTTGAAGTGCTCATGTGTTATTACTGTCCCGCTATAGTTTGGAGAAAGGCCATCAGTCCATCATAATGACTATACTTGTTATCTGTGGCCTCAGAAGAGGGTGTTCAAGGAACAAAGCTGAGATTGGTGCGAGCTTTTAGGATTCATGTGACTGAGACCTCGCACGTAGATCTAAAAACAGACGAAGAAACAAGCCCCATGTAAGGCCATTATATCAATGATACATGACCCAACTGCTAATGGTTGTTGCATCAGGGTGTGAAGCTGATAATTGAGGTCCGTGGTTCTGAACTTTGGCTTTTTACTTCTGGAGTCAAATTTTACCTTTTACATTATGAGGCAACCCATATTACTATTGTTTATTGTACAAAAGTAACAAAAATGTAGTCACAATCAAACAGTGAATTGTAGTAATATGCATTGTAGAAACTGCATTGGACCAACAATTTGCAAAATTGTTAATGTTTTATTTGGTAGCACAGAGTTCAATTGACTTTTTTGTTTGTTTGTTTGTTTTGACAACACCATTCTGATTAAAGGGTTAGTTCACCCAAAAATTCTGTCATTAATTACTCACCCTCATGTCGTTTCAAACCTGTAAGACCTTCGTTCATCTTCTGAACACAATTTAAGATATGTTTGATGGAATCTGAGAGCTGTCTGACCCTGCATAGACAGCAACACAACTGAAATGTTAAACAGCATACGCTGTTTACAGGGTGATGCGGAGGAGACGAATTGTCGAATAAAGTTGTTATTTTTTTTTCGTTTGCGCACAAAAAGTATTCTCGTAGCTTCGTATAATTGCGGATGAACCACTGTTGTCACATGATTTATTTTACAGATCTCCTTGCTACGTTTCTGGACTTGGGAACATTTCATACACCGATCGGTGTACGACATCAAAATACCATACAGATGGTTCCTTATGCTTTCAAAATGCTCTCGAGGTATTTTGATGTCATACACCGATCGGTCTGCACACGCAAACAAAGCCAAAACCTAGATATTTTAGGCAATATAGAAATCCTGGCCAGGACGCATCCTGGGAAAATGGCACGTATGGTCACCCTAACATATGTGGAACGGTCACATGCATGCACTGGATTTAGCTCACTTCTGTCATGCTACTTGACAACCATTAAATTATATTTTGTTAGTTGCTCTAGAAAGGTCTATGCTGGACATTTTACAAGGCCTTTGAATTGATGAATGATTTTTACATTGTTTAAAGTCACCGTGTGGTCAAATACGTCATCTAAGACACGTGCAAACCTAAATGAGTAAAACATAATGTGACAAGAACCAAGTCAACAAAAGCTGACCTAGACTTAAAGAGGTCGTCAAGTGGATATAACGCAGTCAAATGCTGCATTGTGGAGAACACCTGGGCAGGCTTCCTGCAGCATGCTGTTTTCTGTCATTTCATCCATCTTTTCTTTGTTGGGTATGAGGTCAAAGCCCAGCACCCAGCCGTTCTTAGCTAACCACTGACCCCTGAGGAAACTGCCCAGGGTCCGACTAGAGCTCGGACTTAGGGCTTATTTTCACAGCTGTAACAGCAGTAGTGGATATGTTGAAAGGCTGCCACTTCTGCACGGAGGAATGTGATTGCTCTTCAGCTTTTTGCGAGAGACTGGAGGCCAGTCAAGGTATAGAACATTCCTCCCGAAAACTCTGGGCATCATGCTAGATAGGCAGCATTTTAAATAGATCGTTCTAAACCTGTACAACTTTCTTACTTTTGCAAACCACAAAACATGTCACAAACGGCTATGTGTTTTTGACCATACAATGGAAGTCATTTGGGTCCAATGTTGTTTGGACTTTCAAAATAGTTTATTTTACTATAGGTCTTGCATCAAAGCAGACTGTTTTTAATTGTGCTGCCTTCCTTTG
Organism: Sinocyclocheilus anshuiensis; assembly: GCF_001515605.1. Taxonomy (NCBI): domain Eukaryota; kingdom Metazoa; phylum Chordata; class Actinopteri; order Cypriniformes; family Cyprinidae; genus Sinocyclocheilus; species Sinocyclocheilus anshuiensis. Next base: position 256,153 of record NW_015544159.1, read on the forward strand.
GCAAATTCTAAGACAGTATCCCCTACATCCTTTAGAAAAACAATCCCATAATGCATTGTGAGGAAATCTGAGGATAAAAGACTCCTCACAATGAAATGTGGAGCTGATTTGTTAATATGATGATTTTGAGCACTATTTGAGTTGATGAATATCAACTAAAATAGTACTCAATATATATGAAATATATTAATATCACTGTAAGTATGGTATTTATTTAAACAATTATGTAATTAAAATAATTTAAAAATATAGCATTTAAATAATAAATAAACAATTTATTAAATTCATTCATATAATTTAAAATGTTACCTAATATTTCTATGAGTGGTATGTCTGTGTAATTAATCAATCAATTAATTAATTATTGTTTTATTTTATTTTTTGTATTATCATTCGCTTAGCAAGATCTACAAACTCAATTAAAATCAGTCGCTTGACACACAAGTTTGACTTTTAAGACCTTTTGTAAATTTTTTGGATCACTTTTTTTATTTAAATGATTTTTAATTAAATATGTTTTTGAATTATTTTATTATTTTTTAAATTGACAGTCTATGTAATCAACAATTTCAAGCTTCAAAATGTAATTAAAGACATGTAAAATGAATCCATATGAACTGAGCAGTTTAATCCAAGTCTTCTACAGAGACATGATTGATAAATATATTTAGTACTGAATATTATCACTGAAATTATTTAATTAATTAATGATTAAATAATTAAAACAATATAAGTATTAACAAATGCAAAATTGTTCAATTAATTCATATAGATAAAAATGGTACTTTATTTATTTATTGGCTTATTAAAGTTCTGTCGTTAGTTTAGCAACCTGCTAATCCCAAACTCAAATGAAATCAGTTGCTTGACATCCAAGGTTGCCAATGTAGTGCATGCATACCAACTCAGTCAAATCGATTTCAGTTAGGATGCAAGACTGCTCACTAGGTTTGGAATGGAGCCTACATCAAATTTTGTTTTTTTTTGGTATGGTTTTAAGATCCAAGTACTGTAAACCGGTTTTGGCTTTTTCAGATTGTCTTATCAAAGCCTCTCAAGCCACTATCTTGGACTTGTTTACTGTCCCATGAAGTACATATGGGTTTTCATAACACACTCTAACTCATTCTTTCAGCTAAGGCAGTGGAAAATAACTCTAGTCGACCATGTGATGTCAGTCATCAGTCGCTTTTCTCAGAGCTCACACCTAACATATCACCTGTCAACAGCTTATGTGAAATCCAGCCCACTCCCCTCTGCCCACTTATGGAGCTCAAACACTTGAGGGGTTACGCTTGTAACCATAACAATGGAGAACACATTAGCTTGGATACACCTGTGCAAAAATGGCTGATTCATAGAATAAAATCAGATTGTGTATGTAAAAAGTTAATAAAATTCAGGAACTAATTTGAATAGTCATTTATTTGGACGTAATGATGACAGAATGTTAATTCCGGAAGTGAACGACTCCTTTAATCCATATCTTCTGAAGAGATGTGATCACTTTAAATGATTAACAGATCTTAGGCTTTTATTCACATATTAACATTGATAGACACGCACACATGGGGCACATAAAATATGGTAAACAGAACCTCAGACGTGCATGTATGACTCATGAATTTCATTCTTGTGCACCATTTGTTTTCCAAAGATAAACAAAATTCTTGCGGGGATTTTAAATTTTGGGTGAACTGTCCCTTTAACTACAAAGCTGCTGATTGTACCAGTTACCTGTAGTAGATTGTGCCCCAGTAAACATGTTCCATAATGTCCAACGTAATTTATTTTATCAAAGTAGAACTCTTAGTCCAAGAGTTGATTTGTAGTTCATAGGGGCTTTCACACTGGGTACTTATTGGCTGAAAGCATGCCATTTGATACACCGGAATTTAAAAAAAACATGTAAACACACAGTTTACATGTACTTATTCCATGAGCTAGCTCCACAAACATGGAAAACTGTGATAGATGGACCGATGCAGAAGAATGGGCTGTTCTCTTTCCTCCCTCTTCCAACTGCTGTCAATGTTCAACAATGTTAATGAATGCCGCATTTAAATGATGTCGCTCTTGGCCAGCTTACATCACTTCAGAGTTCCCATTGGTGGTACTAATGCAACCAGGAAAACGGCCCCAGGAGAACATTTAGTTCTCGGGGGAACGCCCTGGTGTCTAGTTCCTATAACTACCTGGTGCGAAAGCCCCTTATGTCACTGGTGGTTCCTATTGTGCTGGGTTGGACCCTACTCTGAAGTAGGAGCTAATTTAGTCCCCCCAAAAAGGCGTTCCTATAACTGAAATTGTTCCTAGTTCCTGCGGTGCAAACATGCCAAAAAGTGAATACTGAAAATGTTCCTCCAGTGTGAACGCCCCTTATGTGGAGCTGGGAATCAAGTTCTGGTTATTCCCAAAATACTGAAACTGGAAGCTTTAGACACATTTGCTGATATAGATGGGGCAATGTACCGGAATATTCTCTTCTTTCCAAATGACTGTCGACCTTGGCAGAAACAGCCATGTCACTATGTGGCGTGTTCTTCTTATGCGGACAACTGCATTGGTCGGAGTTCTCTCATTGCCTGGAGAGGTTGGAGAGGGCAGCTGTCCCCCCTGCCTGGAGTCTTAGTTAAATATGGAAACTTACTGCAAATACTGTGTCCTTGCCGTGTCAAATAGCAGTGGTGGTCTTCCAGGGTGTTTTCCAGCTTCTAAAGTGACATGAGGGATTCTGAGCTTGTACTGAGACTTTGACCTCAAGATTTTGACTCGAGGCATTTTACCGTCTAGATTTGAGAATGGCAAGTAGAAATACTCAGATGTGTGGAAAAAGTATGTTATAAATTGATAGTTCATCCAAAAATGAAAATGAATTTACTCATTCTGAACCTGTATTACTGTGTACCTGCATGTATCTTTCTTCTGTGGAAAACAAAAGATATTGAAGAAATGAAAACAAATGCAATCAAAGAATCAATCTAAAACAACATGGGATCCCAATGATTTAATTTTTCGGAAAACATTTTGGGGTGAACTATCCCTGTGCCATGTATATGCCATGTCAAACTCAGATACAATCTAAAGTCCATAGTATCTAGCTGAATAAATAAATAAACCTTGAGTGAAACTAAACTTTAGGTAAAACATTTTAGTTAAGTGATATTTATGATTCAGATTAAATCAATAATGGTCTTAATTCAAATGTGCAAAGTTATTAAAAAAGGAAATATTAATAAAATTCAAATGGCATTTGTCATGACTATGTAAGTCTCCAGGACACACTAGAGTTATACCAAAGCTTATATTATAAATTAAATTAATCAGTGTCAGCTTTTATAGTTATTTGACATTTGACTGATAAATTGGTGGTTATAAATGAAACATATTTCTTTAGGTCAACAACGTGCTTGTGACCCAAGCATGTCAAAATGCATGTGCTGTAAAATATGTAGCTGGTTTTTGACATTTTAGGGGTAACACAAATGTTTTTCCCCTTGCAGCTTCAGCTTCAGAAGTACTCGAGCAAAGTATAAAATCATAAAAACAATTAAGTATAGTAATGAATCACAGTTACTAAGTATAGTAATGAAGTACAGTTACTAAGTAAGTTCCCTGATCTCCACAGCTGGCAGCATCAACATGGAAATCCTATCTTCCTATCTAGCTAAAGATACATTTCTTCCAGTCTTCCAGGTTCTTCCTGTCAGAAGGCCTAGATATCACACTTATTTCCAGGACGAACTAATTTTGTTATTATAAGTGTTAATTGAAAGGTTCATTCTCTCAACTCTAAAGCATGCAAATGGGTTCATAATTATGCAGCGCCAATGTCCTTCTCAAGTTCAATTTGAACTTTAAAGAGAGATGGTGGTGTGAGGGTAGAGCAGGGACACCTTTTCTGACTAGGAGAACCGTAAGCCAAGTTCACATGCTAAAAATAAACTTGGATCAGGCAAGGCAGTATTAGTAGAGACTCTCACACAGGGAGCACAGTCAAGCTCAGTTTAAGCACAGGGACTGAGACTTAGTCACAAGGACAGCACTAGTCTCACCAGTCAAGAGTACTGTCCCTCAGCGTGCACTCCTGCTGCTGCAAGGACAAAACCTCTTGCTTTGTGAGATTTTCAGCGAGGACCTTTGTTCGACTTTTAGTACTGTCTCTGCTGCTCTGCTGATGACTGTGGTAACTTTGGGTATTTCTGCATCCAAACTTTGTGTCCAGAAGAGCTTTCACAAACCGATATTGATGCGGAGAGACTCCACCAATCTGGATCGCTCTGTTCTTCGATCTGCGCTGCATCCCGAATCTCGAAATGTAACCTGGAAATGGCGCCTTAGCTCCACATTTGAGCAAAGACTGTTGTTATTATTCTGCCATACGTGCTCTTGAGGCGAGGGCTGTACTGCATATTGCAAGTCAGATATTGCAAGATCGTCTTTGCAATATTGCTAGCCGTTTTGAGAATTGTACATTTAATTGTTTCACAGTATTTGGTTTGGTCAAGCCTCAAGGAGGTCAGAATGCGTGAGCTACTTCCTATCCCGGTAAAGGAGAGAAAAGAGAGGGAGCGAATAAACAGCCTTCCTGCCCCAATTCCTGCTCCAACATTCCCTATTACATACTCTATCCAAACCTCTAAGAAGTTTCCCTTTTTCCACTTCAAAAAATGCAGATACGAGGCCGAGAATGCCTTCTTCTCCAACCTGAAGCTGGTGGACTTCAACATCATCGATACCTTGGGAGTTGGAGGATTTGGAAGAGTTGAGCTGGTAGGATGAGCCATTTCTATATGCATGCATTTCATGATATGTTTGCAAGTAAATTAATAAGTAAAAAACGTTCAAATTCATCAGCTCCTTCTATAATTAAGCACTAAAATGTGATTGCAGTAAGACAGGGTTGACCAAACTTGCTCTTGAAGGGCCACTGTCCTGCAGAGTTTAGCGCCAACCCTAATTAAACACACCTGAACCAGCTAATCAAGGTCTTCAAACTCAAACCAGCTCAAACTTGGAGCTGGTTGGAGCTAAGCTCCACAGGATCTTGGCCCTCCAGGAGCAGGATTGGACACCCCTGCAGTAAAAGAACGGTGGATGCATATGGAGTTGTTGCTTTATGATATTCTGGTGTTATGCAACACCTCAATACAAAAACTTATGTCAACCAATGATAAGTATACATTTTACTAATCTAATTTACACAGTGCTGGACACATGAGCAGCTCTCATGTGTTCTACTGTGCTGAAGGACAGATCAGGTCTGGGAATGCTGTGACTCTATTCAGGGTAACTTTCCACAACAGAGCTAATAGGGCAGACATCTGACTTACTGCCATTCAATGTTCAACAAGACTAGTTTAATGAGTAGATAGATGGATATGCATTCTGGCTTCCCAATACATTACAACAACAGTGATGAACAAAAAAAAAGAAACGTGGACAAACCAGTCACTCTTTGTAAACTTTGTTCAGTGCGAGTGCCATATGCTCGAATATGACCAGTCATTTATGCCGTCATCACCTAGGTGTTGATAGCGCGCATGTGCAGGTGAGACCTGCACAGTGCATGTTGCTATCCGTTTAAACTAAACGCATTGCCTCGCCAGTTTAAACATTAAAGAGCCAGAATACGCAAATGAGAACTTGCGCGTGCTGTTAGAAGATCTGTGTGTGCGCGCATCCGAAGCACCAAACCCACATCTCAGAGAGCGCACAAATACTGAGTTCTCTTTCAAGACTTGTGCTTGAATGGACAAATTCACACAAAAATTATATTAACATGCCTGTCTTGGTGAGATTCCTAGCAGACATAGTCAGTTGAACGTACAGTATCGGTGTACTAGATCCATACATTATCTTAAAGTTTTTAATGTTAATCAAACAACAAAAGAGAAAGAAATCACTCACTGCTCTTGATTGAATAGCTTTTGTAACTTTAATAAGGATTAATCTTTAATTTATACAGTCAAATATGCAATGTTATTTTACATTTGATTACTTTATTCAATTTCTGTACCTAAAAACTAATGTTAGACCTACCTAAAAAACCTGAAAAGCACTGTTTATTATATTTGTATCTTTGCTCTATTGTATTTATTTATGCGGTTACTTGTAGTTAATTATTTGTTCTTATTTTCTTTATTTTTATTTGACAGTATAGTCCTGTTTTCCCTAAACATAGCACATACCGAACCGTACCAAAACTGTGATACAACCGAACCATAAGTAATTTAGGAGAGATGGATGGATAGATAGGTAGCTAGGTAGGTCAGTAAACAGATAGAAAGTAGTTAGGTAGGCAGACAGTTAATGACACAGATAGACAGTCGGCTAGACAGACAGACAGACACACACAGACAGACAGACACACACACACACACACACACACACACACACACACACACACACACACACACACAGACAGATAGATAGATAGATAGATAGATAGTTTCAACATAAATCATTAATGTATGACGTTTTCCACAGGACCATATATGTTGAAAGAAGATGATGGAAACTTTGATGTAGAGAGGAGAGCAGAGATCCGCATTGCGGATCAGATTCTGTTGTAAAGGAAAGCCCAGTGATCTGGGTAGAGGATTTCCCTTTCCACTCGCCTATTTCTGGCACTGCGGCAACATAGTAAAAACAAGTGTCCTTTCACCGGGGCTGTGATATATGCCTGTAGTGCTATCCATTTGCTAGATAGCTACAAGATCGAACGAACATGCAAGTGCCTTCACAGAGAGACGCAATGTGAAGAATTCCTGCTTGATCTATTTTGAGGACCCTTAACACATTAATAGACCCTGACTGAAGTGCTATAATAAGGAGCACTAGCACTTGTTTTTTACAGCTACTTTCCATTGAAAATGAGTTTATTAGCACTTTCTCAGCGCTCATTTTTTGTGTGCCTTCGGTGTCCACAGGTGCAGCTCAAGAGTGAAGAGATCAAAACATTTGCAATGAAGATTCTGAAGAAGCGTCACATCGTGGACACGCGGCAACAGGAGCACATCCGCTCTGAGAAACAGATCATGCAGGAGGCTCATTCAGACTTCATTGTAAGGTAGGTGCTAAAACGTCCCGAGAGCATCAATAGAGGTCATATCCTAAAAAATATCAAGGCAAAAAAAAAATACATTGATGGACAAAATTGTGTGGTTGTGTTCCCTTAGATTGTATAGGACTTTCAAAGACAGTAAATATCTGTACATGTTGATGGAGGCCTGTCTAGGCGGAGAGCTTTGGACCATACTTAGAGACAGGTAGCCAAATTGTTTTTGTGATGATGGCCGATGCTAATCACTCTAAATAATGGAAACTCAGTAAAACACCAGCGGGTTTCTTTTTTTATTCACAGAGGATCCTTTGAAGACTCCACTACACGGTTTTATACAGCCTGTGTGGTTGAAGCCTTCGCATACCTGCATTCCAAGGGAATAATTTACCGTGATTTAAAGCCAGAAAATCTCATTCTGGATCACAGAGGGTATGCCAAGCTTGTGAGTATACATCTCAAGCACTTTCTAATATGAGATGACACATTCTGAGGAGCTGAATTTTGTTGTTAGTTGGTATCAAAGGGCGGGACTTCCCATCTAGAGTGCATCTGATTGGACAGCAATGTGCATACACCCCTTAGTGCGACATGAGTCATCAATATTTTTGGCCCATTCACCCAAAATGACCTTGTTTGTTGTCAACTTTGGAATACAATAATATATTTAAAGAACATGGACTAAAAGCCACAAATGCAGTTTTGGTATGAAGATGCTGTTTGTCTCTTGTAGGTGGACTTTGGCTTTGCTAAAAAGATTGGATTTGGGAAGAAGACGTGGACTTTCTGTGGAACGCCGGAGTATGTAGCCCCAGAGATCATACTGAATAAAGGACATGACATCTCAGCAGACTACTGGTCATTGGGAATTCTTATGTATGAACTCTTGACTGGAAGGTAAAATGTTTTTCCTGTCATTGGGTTTGACAAGATAAGCTCAAATGTTTTCAGTTTGTGTGTTAGGATTACTCCTCCTCCTAGTTTTATCAAATCTAATGTGCTTTTCTTGTTCAGCCCACCATTCTCAGGACCGGATCCAATGAAGACATATAATATCATTTTAAGAGGAATCGACATGATAGAATTTCCAAAGAAGATCACCAAAAATGCAGGCAATCTAATTAAAAAACTATGCAGGTGGGTACATTTAAAAAGCTTTGAAGTTCAATCTGTGCAGATTTATTGTTTAGTATTGACACATTAATATACATTTCAGCCAAGTTTTAAATTAACTAAAATGTTCTGCTGTTTTAACCTGTAGCATACATTTATACATTAAGGTTAAAAAACAACTTGTAGTTTTTTTAGTTAGCAAAAGTTGGATCTAGATTTATCAAAGGCATTTATGACAAAATATGAGCTCCATAAATTAAATCTGTTTTGAAATATACTGCTTCCCTCAGGGACAATCCATCTGAGAGGCTAGGAAACTTGAAAAATGGAGTCAAAGATATCCAAAAGCACAAGTGAGTACTGTAATATCACTGTTCTTTGGGGATTCTGGAAGTCTGGAAAAGCGCTGAAATTTTATAATAAAAAATTAAGGTCAAGGAATTCCTATAAAAACTTGTCTTATTACGCTGTGCATGGGGTCAAGATTTGTAGGGCTGGGTTTTGACACAAATTTCATGATTCGATTCGATTCTCATTCGCAAGCTTGTGATTCGATTCGATTCGATTCAATATCGATTATTGTGGATATATATCAGGTACAGTACATGCCAAATTTTCTCAAGGAAAAAAAATCTCTCAACTAATGCTGTAAAATATACATGAGAGTCAGTTGGTACTACATTACTATAATATTGAAGGTTAAAATTAACTGATTTGTTAAAATTTCACTTAATGAAGTTTTTAAAATAATAAAGTTACAATTACATAATATTTCTACTTCAAATTATTATTATTTTTTATATAAACATAATGGTGGCTGTCATAAATTCTTGATGGATTTATTCAAACATAAATTAAACATTGAAGAACAGTCAAATTTATAATGAATATGTTATATGGTGCATATATTTAGCAAAATGCCCCTCTCTACAGTTTATTTTTCTATCTGACTAATGAGTTTATGGTCACCGAATATGTTTTTCTGAGGTAAATGTGACGTTACGTGACATTGTTTACAATCTTTGTGAGGCTGAAACACTGATTGAGCGATTACATGAGACAGGATAAGGATTGTAAAGTTGTACTCTTTCTTTTAACTTACCTTCGGATGTTTAGTCATGTTTATTTTGTGCTGAAACTGGTATTAATGTGGAGGAGATATCTGAGACTTTGTTTCATATTAAAAATACCAAAGCACAATGCTTATTGCGATGTATTGGATGGGAAGTGCCCTTCAATGTTCCGTCTGTTAACTGAAAACAGGCCACACTAATCGATTCTTGGGATTTAAGAATCTATATTGTTCCGTAAAAATGAGAATTGATTAATATCTAGATATCGATATTTTTTACACAGCCCTTAAGATTTGTTTGTCATTTTGGTAACATCTCTGTTCTAAGTACAATTGTTTAAATCTATCAATTCCAAAGACTGAAAGTTCAACTGAAAATCCCACCCTACCCACCATTTCTATTCTGTTTCTATAAGACATATGTGAATTCCCTTTTTCCATCATAGATGGTTTGAAGGCTTTAACTGGGAAGGACTGCGCAAAGGAACTCTCACCCCTCCAATTATTCCTGATGTAAGTATAAAACATCTCCATTTTAAACATGCTCCAATTTAATTCATAAGTGTGAATTTGAATATGTGAAAGGAGGAGCAACTAAGAGATTTGCATTTGAAATATGTGACCCTGTCTGTGAAATCCAGGCTAAAGTCTCAAAATCTAATTATGAGATAACAAGCATTAAAGTTTGATTTCAACCATTAATTTCACTATGATTTCAATCTTTGACATGGCCTTACTCAGTCAATATAAAAGATATAAAGGTTATATTTTCACAGAATGTTCTACATCTTTATGAAGGATGATTTTATGTAGAATACAGTAAATCACAAAAAAAGGACTTTAGCTGGGTTTTCACAGGCAGGGTCACATATATTCAAGTATTTTCAACATAATTACATTGTTAGTTAAATGCTGTCAGAAAAATGTAGGATAAATTGGAGTGTCAACCCTTAATTTCTTCTTTTTCAAAATTAAATTGCAACCTTTGCGATTTGATAATTGCACTTTTGATATTGTGATTTCACTTTTATTTTAATTGTGCTGCCATATTTCCACAATGGTCCATAAAATAAAAGTTTATTATAATTAAATATGTATGAATTCAGTACTAATTTATATTGGTTGGTATTTGAGACCATGAATAATGAATAAACGTGCAGGCACAAATTATTATTTTTTACAGTTGTGTTTACAACATTTACATTACTGCTCAATATTTGTTCCGTCTAACATCCTATTTCCTCCGTTCACGCACCTATTAGGTTGCAAGCCCGACTGACACCAGTAACTTTGATAGCTTTCCTGAGGACAATGAGGATCCTCCTCCAGATGACAATTCCGGCTGGGACACTGATTTCTAAAAAATGAAACTTGTAACATGCCCTGCCCTGGAGTGTCTCGTGTGGTTTGTCAGCGAAGAGAAGAATGGAAGACGTCTAGCCCAGCTCTGTGACACCAAGTTGCCTTCGCCCATACTTCTGTCCTGCGGTGCCACTTGGGGTGTCTCAGCTCCCCGCCGCACCTCACAACTACCGTGAACTGTCCTAATCAGAAGAACTGGAGTCCATATTTCCAACACGACTTTAGATATGGACTCAGACCGCCTCGTGCTGGAGCCGATGTCTTATAAATGAGCCTTTAATTTTTTTCTTTGCTGTTTCATGTTTGACTGATTGCACAAGCAGCGGTTTCAGGTTTTAATTCTGGGTCTTAAAAAGAGAATCATAAGTAGAGACAGTACTATGATCTGGATTGAGTTTTGATAATGTTTCTAAGATGCATTTTAGGACGGAATTTAGTTTGTGGTTACTTCTGATAGTATGACAGTTGTGTATGAATATGGCTAATATATTTGGAACAGAAACACACCAGAGTCAAATACTTAAAAAGGTAAAAGGTCCCTGTGGTGGAGATTTATTGATTTGAATTGATTGATATGATTCAATTAATTTCCATTTAGTCTTTTTAAGCATATTCCTCTTAAAGGAATAGTTCACCCAAAAATGAAAATTCTGTTGGAATCATGTTGTTCCAAACTCAAACACAAAACAATATATTTTGAAAAATGTTGTTATATTAAGTCAATGGGAACCGAAACTGCTCTGTTACCAACATTCTTCAAAATATCTTCTTTTGTTCCACAGAAAAAAGAAAGTCATACAGGTTTGGAACGACATGAGGGTGAGCAAATGATGACAGTATTTACAATTTTGGGTTGACTACCCCTTTTAGATTCTTATTAAAGGTATTATTTTAAGGCTTATGAATATATTTTGTTTTGTACAGTTTGTACAGTTTGTGCACCACTAGAGGGCAGGCTTTTTACTAAAATACACACTGTACTTCCCCAGTGGAAGGGCAGCCGTGACAGCATCCCAGATAAAATGTGGGTAAGATCGGAATTGTGTTTATGACGTTACATAATCAGCTCTATTATTAATACCAGACATACTTTCAGAATATTTTTCTCCAGTCATTTTCACCAATCATATTAATGACTCTACTTGACTCATTTAAACAATGACGAGAAGACTGCCTGTAGCTTGACCACAAAGTTCTGTGCTGGAAAACCAATTATGTAATCTTATTTATTGTAGGACCAGGGGTAAATATTTATGTGTATGTGTGTGTATATATATATATATATATATATATATATATATACAGTGGTAATATTTTTGTGATATTTGTAGAGATTTATTGTCAGAGTAAAACCAGTCCAGACCAGCTATTTTAGTTCTCTGTTATCTTTACTTTTCAAGATGGATATTCTGTGCTCACCATATATCTTTTGGCATTATTGAAAGTGCCTTAACACAATGGCATCCAGAATTCACCCTGCTTGTTTTGATGCTGCACAACTAGGTCAGACACCTCAAAATGCTCTTCTTAATCAGTTGTGGCTTTTTTAAAGGTACAGAAATTTATATGCCTTTTTCTTACAATAAAAGCATCTTTCAAAGTAATATTTCTTCATAAAGCTTTCAGTATTTGAAATTTGCACCTGCTGTTTTCATTGCATGTTGCATTCATTAGCCTATTTTTATACGCTGAAGTTCAGAAAGTCCTACAAACAAGATTTGCTATCTTGTCCTACAAACAAGATGTAGCTCGAGGTGTTAGTACTATGAAGGGTCTGATTCATATCAGCTGGTGATAATGCTCTGTAAACATCCGCCCTCCCCTCTTCCCAACAGATAACACATAAGCTCGGTAGCTCTTCATTGCCAACAATGTGGCCCATAGACATCAAAAGATGTAAACCCAGGGGGTAGAGAAGACATCTTTGACCTCCAGTTCACAGCTAAAGCCATCAGTCAATGGCATATCTACTAGGCAACTAATAGGTGATTTTCAACCAATATATTAAGATTTAAATATTTACTATTGCTAGCAGGGAAGACATTCAAATTAATGGTTCAAAATCAGTCATGTTAGACACAGTAATCACAATACTCTTCCTGAAAACATTAAAAATGTACTAGAATATTAGGTTATGATCGTTTAGAGAATGCACCAAGGAGAGGCCTGCCTAAGAGAGATTTTTCTCAAGGTAAAGAAAGATCTACTTTTACTATATTTATTTATACTCCTAAACTTATTACTACATTTTTGGGCCAGTTAGTTACAGTAAACCCGTATCCAGCTTCAAACGTGAAGTCTAACAAAGCATCAACAAAGAAACAAGTTTGTTTTGGAGAGTCATCAGAAGACATGCACCACCCCCTGCTTAGATACTGTCACACCAAAGGAGGACAGCAACTTACAAAAATAAACCACCTACCTTTGCATGCCATCTGCAGAATGCATAACACACCTACCCAGTGTTGGGGAAAGTTACTTTTAAAAGTAATGCATTACAATATTGCATTAGTCATATTACCCCCAACACTGCACCTACCATAACAGATGGACTGTCAGAATCCCGCAGGATCATTTGAGAAATTGAAATCACGCAATAAAAAAATAGTAAAAATGGCTCTTTTATCCTTGGAGACGCGTGTTGGTATTATTTTACAAAAAGGATAGTTCCGACTGAGCTAAACTAGCAATGTCCGATGCGTGAGCGAATCGTTTGAGTCGGAGCTTTTCCCAATTAATGTATTGAACAGTATACAAATCCAGTCTGAACTATTCGTTTACGAATCACTGAATCGTTCTGGCGGTTCGCGAGTCATCAACTGAAAGGCTCATTGAACCCAGAACCGTCTACGATTCGTTGCTGTTTGAACATCTATACGATAGCAAGAAGAAAAGAGTGAACAGTTAGGGTAAAAAGGTTAAAATGTTACAAGTAAAATACGGTGGGAACCATTGCAGTTTTATTCACCTGCATAAGTTGGTATTAATAACTTTTTAAAACATTAAAGTAACTAAAACACACAAACCTTTTTCAGTCAGAAGTTTGAATGGATTTTAGTAAATGACACAGGGCTGAATGCAATCATAATATGGTTCTAACGTTTTCATAACCTTAAGGCTGCAAATAAATGAACTGGGGCACATTACATTAAACACTCTTAATAATAAAACGCAGTCAAAAAAGCTTAATAACTAACATGTCCCTACATAGTATTGGAACATGTTAGAACATGCATGCCACATCAGGATGTCAAGTAATGAGGTAATTACATCATATCGTAAAAGAATCACTAATTCGATGTTTTGAACCGGTTCTTTGAAAATACCTGTTCAAAAGAACCGATTCGCGGAAATTAATAGAGTTTTTAAAGCCATTGCAATAAACTGATATAAAGGCACACCTGTAACCGCGTATATTAATGCAACAAGTTACGTTGCTTGGCAACTTTTTTCAAAAATTTTCAATCCAAAATTTCGGATAGTTAGGCTAATTAACTATATGACTTAATTTGTTAATGATTATTATTAAAGTTATAAACTATAGGCTATTGAACACGTTGCCATTTATCGTTTTGCTGTTGCCGCCTCCTGTAAATTCAGTTTTTTTTTTTTTTTTTACGTAAACACGGTTAAGACTTTTATTGCTGTAGTGAATAATACTTAGGCCTACCCTTATGAAAAAGAAGTTTATTCAAGTGTGCTATTAGTATACTTCTTTTAAACTAAAAAATAGGAAAG
>NW_015544159.1:270730-279023 GCF_001515605.1 Sinocyclocheilus anshuiensis
AAGTATACTAGTACACTGATATGTGTATACTTGCTACATAAAGTATACTTGAAAATATACTTGAATTTACTTAAGTATACTTAATAAAATAAATTTGAAGTATACTACTTTTTGGTAAGGGTACTCAGTGGTCACTCAGGAGCCCTGACCTGAATAAGCCGTCCTCAGGAATTTTAAAACAGGATTACCTGGCATCCCACTAAATGAATTTGCTGAGTACAATGTCTACAAAAAGCCGCTAAAAACCGAGCAAATGGACTGTTTGCGAAAATGCCAAAGCTGTGGAAGTCTGATTAAGACATGGGCTTCAGTCCTGTTTGATCTGAGCGCATCAAAGGCTCCTTTACACACGCTTCATTTTACACCACTGTAGGTTTTGGATGTACAATTAAAACTAAGCCAATAGACAAAGGGATGGGGATGAACCCTGCCAATTCGCGTTTAATGAAGTGTATTGAGCGTTTGTCCTGTGGTCGTCTATTACAACAACATCAAAGACATTGATTTGGGAGTTATCCCAGAGTATTGGCCAGATGGACACTTTGGAATTGTTAAATAATTGGCGCGTTTTATGTCCACCGAAATGTCATATTACCATGATACAATTGCTGTTCATTTAATGTCTTTTCAGATTGGAGTATATAGCGACTGTATAGCGACTGAACTGTCTCAAATCTATTAGTTAGGGGGTCACCTAGCTACTCAATAGAGAAATAAATGTAGGCTGTCTTTTGATAAAGATACATATGAACACATGGGTTGCTCAATTAATTTGGATAGTATTAAAATGTTAGAAGCGAGATTATTCCGGTAATTATTTTATTCTGTTCTGCTCAAATCTTTATAATCAGATCAATAGATGAACGATGTCACCTAAGAGCGTCACGTTCTTATCTCAGATTGCTAATCACTCACTATTTGTTTAAAAGCACAGACTGAATGATAATTAATTCGGTAAACGTCTCACTTCTTCTTATTTGCATATTCACTTTGATCTTCTGCACTTGTTTTATCAAACGCATTTCAAAGGGCCCCCATCACGGTTATGACTCAATTTCTGCAAAATCTTTACTGCATTTCTAACATGGAATATACAAACTCACTCTGAAAAAAAAACAAAAAAAACGTGAAGCTATGAAGAATGAATATATGGATATTAATGTTTAAATGTCCAATGACTGACATCCAGAAGTGATTTGAATTATTTAATAATTATTTGCTTTTTGATACAAAAATAATCAAATAATCAATGTGACTGTATATAAAACATACACATTATTTAATTGTATTATTATTATTATTATTATAAAATAATATTCCAGTTCCAAAATTGCGAACATATTGGTAAAATATTGCTTCAAAAATGTTTCTCGGTTTTTTTATTAGTAATTAAATTAATGTTGAACTTGTCGGTGCAGGCTGCAACTGCATAAACATTTTATATGCATACAAAAGCAATTAAAGTTTGCAGTTTTGTTTTCTAGCCGGCTTAAGAATAATAATAAAAATGACGGTAAATGTAGCTACATGTACATCTCCTAAAATCTATACTACATAATATAGAAAACTAGAAAAACAGTGAAACCCAATATTTCTCGACTGATTTTCCCATCCAATAAGCAGTATTACCGTCCGTGGTGGCTGTTTGATGGCAGCTCATGAAGACATACGGCTCAGGCTCATGCATTCAAACATACCGATAGACAGACCGCTCATGACACAGCGCTTTGAAATTTCATCCAGCCCTTTGTTACTCTCAGCGAGGGGCGGGTGCGCAAACAACCCCGCGCGCGTATAAATGAAGCGTCTTGCGCTCAAGAGGAACCACAGAAGAGCTCCGCTCACCTCGGGAATACATCCTCCGTCCTCCAAGGAATACCAGCCCTGACGATGCTGCACATTGCCGTGTTCTCTACCGCATGCCTCATTCTTGTGGGCTGCATCAAAGCGGCATCCGCCGGTTCTGTGGTGCTCAACTCCAACGCTATTAAGGTCGGTTCAGGTGCGGCGAGTCCCGGTCAATCGGTCAGCCCGAGTCCGGATGAGTCACCTGCGGACAGCGGCAGTCTGAACTTCGCCATCGATGCACCCCAGGTAAGAATATAAACGAGCGCGTGTTATCTCAGACAGCTGCTTTTACTTTGTGGTCGTTAGACTAATAGTGTATTTCTAAACTCCAGCAGCCTTTAATCTGCGAGAGTGATGAGGAATGCGGTGGCGACGAGTTCTGCTTCCTGTCTCGCGGTGTCTGTCTCCAGTGCAAGAAGCGCAGGAAGCGCTGCATCCGGGATGCGATGTGCTGCCCTGGCAACCACTGCAGCAACGGTAAGAGCCATCTAATGAAATACGAAGAGTACAAACATTTTAGCGCTATATAGCCTAAACAAACAACAAGCAGTGTTGGCTAACATTTAAAATGTGTCTTCCTATTAGGAGTTTGTCTTCCAAACGATCCTGACATGATCCACCAGATTGGAATGGAAGAGTTTGTGTCCATCTCCCAAGAAAACTCAACTGTTGTGGTGCCACCAACAGTTGCAACTGAAGGTTCACCACAAAACCAAATGCTAAAAGGTAAACAATGATTAAAATAGCCAATGATGTATGTGTCGAATAGCTTCAAATTATTCTATGTTATTTTGACTGCATCTCAGCTGGCTGATATTTTTGAAGCTTAAATCTTCTGTTGCATCACAAAGCATGAACTTTTCAGGAATGCGACTGGTATTAAATATAGTAATATTGTTTGAGTGTAAAAGATGTGTAGGACCACTGGAGCATGTTAGCAATATAATAAAATATTATGACATTTATTTCCAAGACCAGGCTTTAAGATAAACTCAATCTTCAATGTAAAAGCGATTTTGATCTATTAAAATGGTCTCTCAGACCTCAGAAAATGTAAGTTGTGCATGGTATTCATGAGTGTTGTTTTGTTTTTAAAGGTCTGGAGGGAGAGACCTGCCTGAGATCATCAGACTGTGCTGAGGGACTCTGCTGCGCCCGTCACTTTTGGTCCAAAATCTGCAAGCCTGTCCTAAAAGAAGGCCAGGTCTGCACAAAGCACAAGAGGAAAGGCACCCATGGCTTGGAGATATTCCAGCGTTGCGATTGTGCAGAAGGTCTGTCCTGCAGAACGCAAAGAGATGGCAGCAAGTCATCACGGAGTCTGCACACTTGCCAGAGACACTGAATGAATGTTCGAGGAATTTTCTTTCACAAAGCTCCCAGAGAAGCGAGAAAAAACAAAAAAAACAAAGACTTGATCAGAGACTACGAGTGATTGAGGGAAAGCAGGACTTGGAATGGGATACTCTGTTTTTCCTCCATTTTCTTGTGTCAACATTGCAGAGTAGATATAATTGTTTCTCAACGGAACTTAAATTTTGCAGTAAATTACTGTATTATACTGTAAATAATATAAGGCAGTTGGCACTTAATTCAGATATTTTTGTCAACCCTGAAAGAAGGTGCATCAGTCTTTTGCTAGTCTGACATGTGTATACATCTGGTTTGTACAGCATATAGAGCTCATTTAAATGTCTATTTTATTCTAAATAAAGATGATATAAAAGTATACAATGTCTTAAATCATGCTTACATTAAGAAAGTGTATATATTTCACTGTGGTAGTTTCTTACGCTGCATGTAAAGAGCACACAGGTGTGGTCAGAGCTGAGGGCTGGAATGCATTCACGTCTAGAAATTTAATTAAGGTATTTAATAAGGTGTGTCCTTATTTAATAAGCCATTAGAGACCTTTCCACTACTTACAAAAAAAAAGTAAAATCCAAAGCCATTGGGTGGTCATTATTTAATTGCATCTAGGAGGCTATTTTTACTTTTTATTACTTTGAAGTCACTTTGTGTTAACAAATTTATCAACTAGAACAAGGAGATCAAAATGATCAGTGAATGATCTATTATTTTAAAAACATGTTTTTTGAAGCTTAATATACAAGAACTCAAGAAAAACTTGAAAGACCAATGTCACAAAACAAAACAAAAAAATAGCAGTAATGTAAACTAACCGGCATTGAAACGGAGATTAAAAA
Source organism: Sinocyclocheilus anshuiensis (assembly GCF_001515605.1). Taxonomy (NCBI): domain Eukaryota; kingdom Metazoa; phylum Chordata; class Actinopteri; order Cypriniformes; family Cyprinidae; genus Sinocyclocheilus; species Sinocyclocheilus anshuiensis. Next base: position 274,786 of record NW_015544159.1, read on the forward strand.
GCCATGCATGTCTGATTGATCTGTTTTCAAAAGCATTTATATAGACAGGTCACACATTACAAACAAGCATCTGTTTGAGGTCTGCTTGTGAATTCTGTCTGTCTCTCTCTTTGAAGGTGAGAGGCTTTAATATGGTCTAGCACGTGGAGACTGGCTATAGTCACCTTCTCTTTAAAGTTCAAGGATGCTTACTGATAGTGGCAGCGTTTAATGGCACTGTCTGCTTGTAGCCGGTGCTTCCAGTGAATCATTATGGCACGCATATCAGACTTCAAGCAATTTACTGGCTTTATACATGGTTAAATGATTATTATTAAACTCTTTTATGCTTCAATGCTGGTCATTTTAACAGTTCAAACAGAACACAATGCTGCAAAAGAGCAAATACCCTTCCTCTCAAAACACGCCCTCATTCAGAAAGTCCTTTTTGTGGGTGCTGCTTCCTTTTGCATTTCTCCCAGCTGTAATTGGAAACTTTAAGTCTTTTACCTGGAGCTGTCAAGAGAGACAAAGCAGTGGGGTAAGCATTTCAAAGCACAGGATACACAGTTTGCAATTGTCCCTTTCCCATCCATGTGCCTCGGCTGGCATTGGAGCGTCTTTCTCCCAGCTTTTGTCAATACCGTCAACAGCTTGAAGACCACAAACATCTGTGCCCCCAAGCTGCACAATGGTGCAAAAGAAACCCAAACCTCCACAGTCTGCATACAGTAAAGCAGTTAAGTCTTTGATGGCAAAAGAGTTTCGCAACAGGTCAAGGCCATTTGATCTGCTTCACTAAGAGGAATCAAGAGTCCATAAAGGATGTTTCAAGAGTACAGGCAGAAATAATCTGCAAACATGAGTGTGAAAAGGTCGATTTCCTACTTTTTTCAAACTAGGTACAATAAAGCAGCAATACTGGGGCTTCTGAACATAGTAGTGTGAATGTTTGCGAACTGCCCCTAAAGCCTGGTTCACTTTGAAGTTGAGATCAGTCAACACTTCCCGGCACATACTATTTTTCAACAAATAGTTAAGTAACTGGGGCTCACACGCGGAGTTACTTAAAAAGAACCCAAACACATTAATGTGAAATAGGCATTTACCCTCAAAAGTATGTGCCGTTGAAGGTAGTCTGGCTGTTTTCAATGACATTTGGCAAGATGAATGGGACGCATGGCTGGTTTTCACAGCTCTTTATTATAATGGCAGATATGCAGCATAAATGAATGACATTTGAGTAGTTGTCTTTAATTTTAAGGTTGTGTGTAATTACTAGTATGATCTTACCTACCTACCAGTTGCATCAAAGGGGTGAAAATACTGTTGCGGTGATTAAAACTGAACATCCTGGAATATTATGAAAATAGCCTTATTAAGCAGCATCACCTTTTCAAGAATGATTCCAATTCTGAGCTGTTTTATGATATTGTATTCAATTGCATTTAGCATTTGTGGAATTATATACCCAAGTCTCTGCAATGTGCATAAATACAGAGATGTCTCGTCTATGTCACATAGAGTAGAGGTTTGTGGGTCAGTGTTGGCTGTAGAATGGTTTGGAATGACCCTGTGCTGTTTTACTAGCTGACTGACTGCCATACTTGCAAATTACAGACAGCAAGATCCGACTGTAATGATGGCAGGCGTCACAGATATGAGCTTTTTAAGATGCATGGTTTTCAGCAGCAGACAGCAGCCTGACAGAGTCCAAACCCAGAGTTAGAGAGCAGAACGCCACCTTCTCTATGGCTCTGTTTACCTCAAATCAAAAGACTTGGATTTGAAGAGGGCATGAAACAGTTAGTCAACAACTAGGTGAATACGATAATTTTATGATATAGCATTAACAATCATTCTGAATTTTTGCCTTTTATTACTGAGTTTCCAGAGGTATCTCAAGATGACAAACACACCATATTTATAGTTGAATGACTTTCAACACTTTTCAACACTTTGAAAATTTTTGGCCTGAATCGGACAAACTCCCAGGCAAAATTCAGAGTTGCTTTGTGTAATGGAGAATTTGATGTTTAGATATTTCTCCTCAAATGCAAACGACACAATTTTTGACACAGTAAGAGTATAGAGCTATAAAAAGATTAATTATAGTATAATTAATATAACTTTAGAATTTAGAAGATTTTGAAGAGAAACATTTGAATTCATATTGAGCACTCTGACTTTTGATTAGATAATTTGGAATCTTGGTAAATCTGAGTACAATTTGATACTGTTGATATCTCTTCTGAAACTTTAGAAGAGGCCTTTTTGAAGTGTTTTAAACAGACCACAGCCACATATGCAAAAGTAATGCTTTGGTTTGGATGCTTGGCAGAAAATTAATGCAACACTTGGGTTAGTTAAATGGTAAAAAATATGTGTTAGTTTTCTAAGACATAATCTTGACACATTATCTGATTGTTTATATCATCATTAAACTAAAAGGGCTTGTTATGTCATGGAACATCTGAGAATGGTCTGAACGCTCGCTCTTGTTCCGCGCAGTTTGACGAGGTGATTTATGGCCATCTTGGTCACTAAGGCCTGTCGGCATGATTACATGATAAATATTGGTGATGTTTTGATGTCTTGTGGAAAAGTGATTTTCATTGGTGATGACAAATGACTGGCTCAGAAACAACAGTATTATGCCTTCAGAATATGATGTGAGAAAAAGAACAAACAGCCTCTCATTTTTCACTCAAGGAACACAGAACAGACGCTGGAATAGCTTTATGAAGTTTTAAGGCAAACATCACTCATGCACCTGTCATGTTTTTTTTTAGAAATCACTAAACTTGCATCTCTCAGTCACAGAAAAAAAAATAAAAAGCTATAGTTTTGCAACAATGTTTATAATTACTCCTATTTTTGTATGCTAATTAGTTACTAATTTAAAAGCTAATTTGGTTTTGGAAGTATTTGATAAGAAATGATTCATAGAGAAAATTGTAATAATCTGGTCAAATTTGAGTCATTGGTCCAATCTCTTCTGAAACAAGGTGACGTGAGAATACTGGGGTGTTTTTCTCTGGAATAAATCTTATGGATGCCATGTATGTCAGTACCATATACATTATCGGTCAATGTATTAATATTTAATTTTATTACAATCGGTGGATATTAGATAAATAATTGTGCATGCTTATCTCCTCTATTGTTTACATTTAGGTCACCTTTACAATCATTTAATGCTTACTTAAAGTTAATTTGTAAAAACACTAGCACTGTTATATGTAATTTTTTTTATCAAATCTCAAAATTAACATCCATTTTCATACTGTACATTATGATGCCATGACACCTAAATTCACATTTAAAACACTCATTCATTTTATTTTATTAACACCCATTTATTATTTTTTTAAGTATTTTAATTATTTTATTTATTTATTTTAATTTTTTTTTGTGTAACGTAGACTTTTTGTTTTTTGGCCTTAAAAAAAAAAAAAAAAGGCATCTACCAGATTATTGTATCTATTATATTTTGTTTTTATTTTTTACATCAGTGCATCCATACATATACAATCAAAATAGGAATCAACACCTTACATGCAAAAGTGATTTTGAGTGATTACTGAATAGTCTCCTATAGCAGCACTGAGCTGATAATGTGGCTGGCCGTGAGCGTATGGTTGTGTCATGTGGAGGACAGAGGCAACTTCTTTGCTGTCACCATGGTGCTGGGTGTCTCATTAGTGCAAAAGCTTCCACACCCACTCATAAAAAGTCACTATTGAGTATCAGTCCATTAGCAGGGGGGGGGGGGGGGGGGGGGTGTGGGGGGGGGGGGGGGGGGGAATGCTGGACTCCATTGTGTATTACAGGAATAGTTCACCCCACACCATAAAGTAATACAGAACTTGGACCCTTTATTCCAAGTCTTCAGATTCAGATTCAGAATTTGTATTTTATTTTATTTTTTTGTAAATATATTTCTGATCTGATCAGAATAATCTGATCAATAGGAAACACTTAAGTATTTAAATTCTTGAATCTGACTATCTTTTCAATCAGATTCAAAAATGCCTTGCACACACGCACAGTGTCATGATGAATTTGTTTACCTGCCCTTTTATAATAAGATCTGACGTTTACATATGTATTGCTTCTTATGAACACCCTTACCAAAAAGTAGTATACTTCAAGTTTATTTTATTAAGTATACTTAAGTAAATTCAAGTATATTTTTAAGTATACTTTATGTAGTAAGTATACAAATATCAGTGTACTAGTAGTATACTTGTAAGTGT
>NW_015544159.1:279375-282936 GCF_001515605.1 Sinocyclocheilus anshuiensis
TTTTTAAACACTTGAATGTGGGTAAGTTTCATAAATAATAATAAAAAAAGAAATAAACAACATTTTGAACAAAAAGCTGAAAAAAAAAAAAGACTATGAATTGGATTCAGAACGATAATCAAAACGTAGATAGAGTCGACCAACACCCCAAAGCTTGACAGTCATCATTACCTCTTGATTGGTTGACATTACATCAACTTTACACAGTTTTGATGCTGTTTTATGTCTGATGATCGTGTTAGATTACATGTGGAAGCATCTGTTGTTTCGGTTTCTTCTTCACTTGTGTTTTTTGGAAATTCTGTACAGAAGATGTGTACTAGCGCCCCCTACAGTATAACAATGAAAACACGGATTCTAGGAACACAAGTATAGCTCAAATATATTTAGACTTTTTCTAAGTAGGCTATAAGTCAAGTATACTTAAATGTCATTTTAAGTATATTTCTGAGAAGTACATAAAGCCCATTTCTGAGAAGTACATAAAAAGTAGACTAAAAGTATACTTTCCTATTTTTTTGTTTAAAAGAAGTATACTAATAGCACACTTGAATAAACTTCTTTTTCGTAAGGGCATGCATATGTTTATTAACGTCTTACAAACTGGTCAGTGGAGAAGACTGAATATTTACTAAATATTGGCTAGAAAAGCTCATCTGACATTTACGTTAGCTTTATTTTAGACATCATCAATGCAAAAACAATAATTATATTTACAATAGCATGGTAACATTATCATGGTGGCACTGCGCATGTGCTGAATTTTTGTTCTGAACATAAATGCACATTTATGTAAACAGAACTTTCAGAATCTAAAATCGGATTGGTTTCATTCGGATTGACGAAAGTTAGCGCATGTAAACATACCTAATGATAAATTTGGATCTGTTACACACAAGGCACAAATCATATGATCCAGGTCACATTGGCAACGTTTATGGAGGGTGTTTTTTGTCAGTTATGGAGCTTGACGGATGTTTTGATTCCTCCACAAAAAACACTGATCTTTTTATCATAAACTATTCCTTTAAGACACCAACTAAATATAGCCAACTAAATATTTTAAGGTGCTCCACATGTGATGCTCTTCTTATAAGGCTGGATCAGCGATTCCCCGAAGTGAAAATGCTGGAGGCGTCTTCCTCTTTGAGGTTTGTAGGTCACCCAGAGTTGAAGTCAGATAACTCTGCAAACCTCAACAGAGATTTACACAATCACTTCGGAAAAGAAAGGCATATCTCCTGTCTCCCTCTGAAAAGAGACAATGTCATTCCACAGGAGCGCTCAGACCGCTGATCTTCATCATTAAAGACAATTATGTCACATTCACTTCTCCTCTCCCTGCTCTGAAGGGAAGTAGCCAAAGCCAATTTAATGTTCCTCAATTGTCTCCTTTGTACTGCGTACAGTTTACTGGGCTTAATAGGACAGGCCGCTTCCCTTTGATATTACCTCTTCCTCCGCCAAACCCATAATGCCCCCATTTGTTCTACACAAAAGCCCAACTTAAACTACACAAAGAGGTGGTTACACAGAATCTCATTTGCCTAAGTGATTGCATCCACAAAAAAGGCTTGAATCTTTGATCTCAGTGAGGTGCAAATGTGTTGGCTTTACTCGGTTGCGTGAGGCACTGACCGAAACAATGGCGCCCCTAATTCGAGCTATTACCCGCACATTACTAGCTCTGCGTTTGCTCATTTGCACAAGGGTTTAGGAGCAAAGAATACGTGTCAATGGCTGGACTCGAGTCCGGCCGAGTCCGTCAAGTTTATCTGTCATCTGAGAGGAGCAGCGGGCAGCCTTAATTTGGAGGGGCCACTTCAAAAAGAGCGGCTTTGGCTGCTGTCGAAAAGCAAACAACATTTAGCACCTCAGTGCCTAGTGCTAATGACAAACAAGCTGCTCGGATCCACATGAAAGAGGGGCATCCTTGGGTCTCCATCAATGACCTTTTCAAATACACTTCCTCCACACACAAAAGAGCACACCATCCATCTCCTCTGAGGAGCAACCGTGCTCCAACCCAGGCCCATTCACCGGTCCTCACTCTAAATGTGAATGCAAGGATGGGGGAAAAGTGTTTCTTCTCAACTACACTTGAAACAAATACCGTAAATAAGTCAAAGAGAAGGAGGGAGGGGTAGGTGTACATTACATGACTTCAAAGGCTCTCTCTCTTCCCCGTAGAGCCCAGGCAGCGTGCTTATTTTCAAGGTGCTTATTCATGTGTGCAGACTTGGGGCTACATCACTCAGCATTACCCGAGGCACACTTAACAGTTTCCTCCAAACTAAAAAAAAAAGGGAGGGGGGTCCAAACAGATTCTGGAGAACTTGAAACTGACAGAGAGGATATTTCCGAGACGACAGCGGTGACCTCGCGTCACCCCCGTGGGCAATGTCAATTAACCTCCCATTTTACAGTTGGCTGCCTTGTGAGAAAATACACACCAACACAAAGGCTAAGTATCATCAATTATATCATAAAACAACAGAGAGCCCTCACATAAAAGAAGATAAGCTGCCCGATATTACTTTATTTGAGAGTTTTTATATCACGTCATTTCAAGATGACAGATGGTGATAATTTTATTGAGTCACACATCAGCGCCTTAAGAGCACGAGTGCTATTCATGGTGGCAATATAATCAGATTGTCGCTGACATCATACTTTCTTGCATTACATATTTTTAGCTGTATGTTACTTCCTAGCTTTTTTGTCTTTACCCCCACAGGCCCATTGGCAAGGGACAACAATATCAGTGGCTTTTCTTTATAAAGCTGGCAAACATCTGCATCTTCTCTTCTTAGTTCTTACACAGGCATCAATGGTTTCAATTACTAACTGCGTTAATGTAACAGGAAAGATTGTCATCTGTAGGGAAACAGCTTTACAGTTCAATTCACAGTGATTCTAGTGTTGTTATCTTGATCTCTGATTCTGTATTGATTATGGCATCTACAGAAATGCCTCTGTTTTCAAAGGAAATTAGATTGGCCTTTATCCCAAATGCATTGTTTCTTTTTTTTCCTTTAGTCCAATTTGGGATTAGATCTTCATATAAGGTGTAGAAATATAAAATTGTAATTCAAGCATATCTGATGCCATGTAAAAAATTAAAATATTATTTTATAATTACACATTTTTAATCGCATCATATTGATTAGAATTAGTACTTTTAAAAAGGAATGTGTAACAGGACTGTCAAACTGCACAATTGTGGAAGGTAAATGGTCTGATTAGTACAGAATATGAATATGTCTGCACATTCTCACTGTTATTCAGCAGTTATGCTTCCTGAATATATTAATATGATATTACCTGAATCGTTGGGATACTTTAATAGTTTTTATTAATATGTGACCCTGGACCACCGTCTTAAGTCGCTGGGGTATCTTTGTAGCAATAGCCAAAAATACATTGTATGGGTCAAAATGATTGATTTTTATTTTATGCCAAAAATCATTAGGACATTAAGTAAAGATCATGTTCCATGAAGATATTTTGTAAATTTCCTACTGTAAATATATCAAAACTTAATTTTTGATTAGTAATATG
>NW_015544159.1:283549-291852 GCF_001515605.1 Sinocyclocheilus anshuiensis
TTCATTTGGACATCTTTAAAAGGTGATTTTCTCAATATTTAGGTTTTTTTTTTTTTTGCACCCTCAGATTCCAGATTTTCAAATAGTTGTATCTCGGCCAAACATTGTCCTATCCTAACAAACCATACATCAATGTAAATCTTATTTATTCAGCTTTCAGATGATGTATAAATCTCAATTTCGAAAAATTGACACTTATGACTAGTTTTGTGGTCCAGATATTTTGAATTATATTTTATTTTTATATTTTTGTTTTTATTTTATTTAGTTTTAATATTTTTGTTGGGAGTTTTTGTCAACTTTTATTAGTTTTCTTCCCTGTATATTTTCTATATATTCTGTGTAGTTTTATTTATATTATTTTTCAATAATTTATTTTAGTTTGAGTCTTTTAGCACATCAAGTTAAACCAAATGAAAATGTGAAATATTGCTTTTGAAACTAGCTTAAATAAAATAAGTTCAAAGTGAGGCTGTGAATTTTATTTAATTTAATTTAATTTCATATCATTTGACTGTATATTGACTTTTAACCACCTGGTCTCGGGTGAGTTTTACTATGTTTATGAAGACAGTTCTCCTCCAAGTTCCCACTGGTGTCCTGTTACCGTAACTACAGGTGTAGCTCATCACATCAACTGTGGACATATTACCTTTAACGTTTGTTGTCGTTTTGGACCTCAACAAGACTCGTCCACATTTATATCAGCATATGGAAAACAGCAGCATGAGCAACATTATTCCCGTTTCACAGAAGAAAGAAAATAAGGGTGAGTAAATGATGACAGACTTTATATTTTAATGTGAACTACTCCAGCTGTACTGTCATTACTTGAGTCTGTGAGTGAAGTCTTTGTCACAGACTACAGAGATTCTTGATAGCAGTCAAACACAGTCCTCCAAGCTGAGAGATGCTCCTAATCTCATCTACAAGAACAGGTGTTCCCCATCCAAACAAATGTGTTTAGAGTAAGTGGAGACTTAAAAACAACGATTGACTTAAAGCTGAACGTAAGTCCATTCCAAACATGAGATACTAAAAATAGCTTAGCACAGATTTAGCAAACTTGACGAGCTATATTGTTGCCAGCATTGCTATTTCTGTTTGGATAAATCCCCACTGGAAGTATTACACATGAATGATACCGCTTGTTGAGATTTGTGCCATTACTTTTCGAACTGATCAGAGATACAGACTTTTATCTAGCAGATCATAAAATAGGTTTAATAAATTCCACAGATTTAGACGTAGCTGAACAATATCTAGAGATTAGAATATAATAGAGATGTGGTATTGGTGGTCTCTTTTGATTTGGATCAGTTCAAAACCACCCAGAACAACCAATGGCACAGAAACAACGCAGAACACCACAGAACAAGCAATGTGCTAAAAACTACTCTGAACACCTTGCTAAGGTGGTGAACTTGCACAGAGAAGCGCCATTCATGTTTTCTTCAGCAAGTGTTTTGTTTTGATTGTTAACTCACAATTCAAGATTGTTTACACCATGGAATAATAATAATAATAAGAAGAAGAAGAATAATGTAATTGCAACATCTTATCGTACATTTAAGACTTTTCTTCTCAGAATTGTGAGTTTGTATTGTGAGCCAGAATTACATACATAGCAATGAAAACAATATCTGCACTATATATATATTTTTTTACATGTTATAGCTTTATTGAAAATTAATTTCTCAAGAATGAATTATTTTCAAGAGTTGATGCTTGGGTTTGCATAAAGCCGAGCACCTATTATCTCACTTTATTGTTTGCATAGTTACACATTTGATATATGAAAATATGTGAGATGCAAAATACCTGAAAAAAAAAAATACTGAAAACAAATATTAAAAGTTTTGGATTTTTGGACAATTGGATGTCAAAGTCAGGGCAACATGGTGGGTGGAAAATTAGATTTGACATTTAGAACTTGATCGAGTACTTTGTTTTATGAATAAATATAAATACATGTATATATATATATATATATATATATATATATATATCATAGTTGAGTACATATATTGTACATGCATGTTCCCATTTAAATGTGAATACGGTACATGCTCAAATATATTTACACACCATATTTTATTACATGTACTTGTATATATTACAAAGGACATTATTGAATAATCAATTCAGTATATTTTCAATATGCAATAAATAATTAAAAAATATATATTTTCTTTGCACAAGGGAAGCTTCCAAAGATTTCTGGTGCTGAACAACAAATTACTCCCCAGTGTAAAATATTTCTAGCCAATTAATTTGCACCAGAACACCAGTAATAACCTTTAGATAGAATGACATTGATCTCATTTATTTTCTGAATTTTATCCTAAAATTTGCTTTAAACCATTTCACAATCCTGCCGATTTGTCACCAAAGGTTATATATATTCCTCATAATTGAGTACATATATTGTACATGCATGTTCCCATTTAAATGTGAATACGGTACATGCTCAAATATATTTACACACCATATTTTATTACATGTACTTGTATATATTACAAAGGACATTATTGAATAATCAATTCAGTATATTTTCAATATGCAATAAATAATTAAAAAATATATATTTTCTTTGCACAAGGGAAGCTTCCAAAGATTTCTGGTGCTGAACAACAAATTACTCCCCAGTGTAAAATATTTCTAGCCAATTAATTTGCACCAGAACACCAGTAATAACCTTTAGATAGAATGACATTGATCTCATTTATTTTCTGAATTTTATCCTAAAATTTGCTTTAAACCATTTCACAATCCTGCCGATTTGTCACCAAAGGTGAAAGTAAGCCTTTGTTAAACTTGCATTCAGACAGATTTTTTTCCACATTTCTGCGAGACAGACTATGTGTCAGCATCGTAAGCTCTGAATGTGGCACTAGAGCCACCCGAGTGCATGTCTTTAACAGCTTGCTTGCCACAGACTTATAATAGCTCATTATGAATTTGATTTATGATGAGGTTTAGCCACTTAAAGTTTCCATCATCAGCTGATCACACATTGCACATTCTGCAGAGTTTCGGCCGCAACCACGTCGCCTCATCGTCACCTCATTCCCTGTACACTGGACAGGCCACTAGACTAGAATGACACACTAGTTAAGGACCAATTAGAGGGTAATCAGTATGTTTGAGCATTTCGAGAGGGTGGCAAGGGATAATTGCCAAGTCCCCGCAGTAGTGAAATTAAGACCTGGCTGCAGTTCAATGTGGTCAAAGGCATGTGTGTGGAATGTGGGACTCATCTGTTGAAGGCCCACTTCTCTATTTAGTCAAGTCTCTCCTGGTGTTTCTCATCTACAACAGAGGTTTTCAGATTGCAGATTTTACAGTGAGCATCAAGTGGCAAATCGACATCATCCGTATTCCAAAACTGCTTGTCCTACGTAGGCTCGAAGGGATGCTGGAGCCTATCCCAGCATTTTGGGACAGGGAAACACCTTAGATGCATGGTCAGTCAGTTGCATGGCTAAGGCCACATCTACTGTACATTAATCCAGATATATTTGAAACCGCTGTCCATCCACACTAGCTTTTTTTAAGCGTTTTAAGTTGCTTGTCCACACTGACACATTAGAAAATGCTTAAATCACTTTGCTGCGTATGCATAAATCATCATAAGCGCTCACTAAAATGATACAGAGAGACCAGACATAAAAAAGATATCTGCCTAGTTTTGTTAATGGTTTTTGATGACGAGGATATGTTACTTAACCTGTCCATGCTGACTTGAGGAATGTCATAAGTAAGTGCAGTGTCTAGTTACATGTAACGGAATTACGGAATTTAATTACAAAATAAAAGTAATTGTAATCAGTCACAGTTACTAAGAAAAAATGTGTAATTAAATTACAGTTACTTATGAAAATGTTAAGGATTACAAAGGGGGTTACATCTGATTTTTTCACATACACTCCCACATACAGATTTAATTGAGTTATTTCATAAATTGCAGTGACTGCTCTAAAATATGAAACACCAAGTCTCAGAAGTTTATAACATGCTTATCCGATAGGGTTTATGTATATGCTTTATTTTTTTTAAGAGATTAACTCTTTTTTCCAAGCCACTGTTAGATGCCAGTGTTTTCTGTCATAGCTATACAAAGATTTGATTTCAAAAACAGTATCATTGCTATTAAACTATTTCTTGTTATGGTTTTAAATCTGTATTTATCCTCAGAATGATCTCTAAGTAAAAAGAAGTGCTAAAGTCAGATTTTTTTGGTGGCTGTGCTTTAAAATTAACCTAAATTCAAGGGATCAAGGATTTTGACAGTAATCAGTGTTGAGTTCTACTGTAAGTTTAACCTTGCTTGCTTTACATGTTCAAAATGATTAACAGCTGAAAACATCTATTTGAACTTTAGAAATCAAAAAGTAATCACATGTAATTACTTACATTAATAAAGTAATTGAAATAGTTTTAAATATGCATTTAACCTCAGAATGATTTTAAAGTAAGTCTGATTTTGTGGTGGTTGTGCTTCAAAGGGGATATCGGATGTCCATTTTCCACAAGTTGGTATGATTCTTTAGGGTATTCTTGAAATGGTCTCAATGGTCGTGTAAAACAACACCCTTTTTACCTTGTCAAAAACAGATCTGTTCACAGCGACCCGTTTCGGTGCATATCTCTTTACATGCTAATGAGTTCTGCTCACCCCGCCCCTCTCTTTTGTGGAAGAGCAAACGCGATTCGCAAATAATCATAAAAAATAAAAAGTGTGTTGACACCGATAGCCTTGTGGGCAGCGCGCTGACATACAGCACCATTGCACTTCGGGTGTCCCGTGTTCAAATCGGACCTTTCCCGATCCCGCTGAAGGTGGAAGAGAGCGCTGGTATTCATTCCAAAATCAAAATGGCTTGATAATTGAGACTGTTTAGGTTTTTGGGGGGTTAAAAAAAAAGGAGTGAATTTTTATCATTGTAGGGTGGTTGTGTCCACACACTGCTAAGACACATTTATATGCAAATGAAGATATTTTGCATCCAATGTCTCCTTTAAAATTAAAATATTATAATCTTTATTCAAGTGATGAAGGATTTCGAAAGTCTGACAGTTATCAGTGTTGAGCACATATTGTAAAGTGTGTTGGCACCGATAGCCTTGTGGGCAGCACGCTGACATACAGCACCATTGCACTTCTGGTGTCCCGAGTTCAAATCGGACCTTTCCCGATCCCGCCCCCCAACCTCCACCACCCGCTTCGCTTCCTGTGATGTCTGATCTGTCCTATCACAATAAAGGCAAGAATGCCAAAAACAAAACAAACAAACAAACAAAAATAAATAAATAAAATATTAAGTGTGAGACTTACTACTTCTGGAGGTGCAGCTGGATCATGAACAATGGAAAAAAGGAGTGAATTTTTTATAATTGTAGGGTGGTTGTGTCCACACACTGCTAAGACAGATTTATATGCAAATGAAGACATTTTGCATCCAATGTCTCCTTTAAAATTTAAATAGTATAATCTTTATTCGAGTGATGAAGGATTTCGAAAGTCTGACAGTTATCGGTGTTGAGCACATATTGTAAGGTTAACCCTGTCTGGTTTACATGTTTGAAAATGATTAACAGTTGAAAATATTAGAAATGTAGAAAAGTAATCAAATGTAATCAGTTACATTACTTTAATAAAGTAATTGAAAAGTTACACTACACATTACATTTTAAGTAGGGTAACTTGTCATCTGTAACCTATTACATTTTCAAAGTAACCTTCCCAACACTGAGTAAGTGTCAAATGAATTAGCATGCAAAATCTTAACTTTGATTGAAGATATAGCCTTTGATGTCATCAAAAAATGCTAATTGGAAAAACACACCTCTACCAACATTTGGCAAAACTTCAAAAACTTACCATCACATAACCAGCTCCATATGTATGGCTTTTCAGATGCGGTAAACTTGCTCGGTTGCTCACCTGGTATAGCACTGCGCTTATGAATTGAGTGCTCATTTATGAATCCTGTGACACTCAAGTCATGACACTAGATAAAAGAGTTTAAAGACTTGTAGAAACAAGCTAAAATGTTATGGTTGCTATAGCAAATTCATTTTTTTATATCGCATTTGCTTTTGTTAAGATTATTGGTTAGGTTTAAAGTACGGTTTAGTGCTATGGAGTATGGTTTAGATCTGTAACCTTTTATCAAACTACCACAAATTGGGCTACGCGTTGCAACATTCACATTCATCTGTTTCAGATAAAAATGAACATGCTTTTAGCGCCACTCACTGGACATTTTACATTGAAAGTGCCTTGAAATGTGCAAGAAGCAATGTAATATGATTTTGCAGAAATGTCGCCACTGGCAATGTGATATAGTGATTACAGCACAGCCTCACTTACAATTGTTTTATATTAATGGCTATATAAAACATTTCATTAAGCATATTCATAAAAGATGTAGTCCCTGGCATAACAGAAAGTTGCAATGCAACATTGATTATGGTGAATGACGTAGCAGAGCTGTTAATATATTGTTTTATAGTGCCACTGATATATTGAATTGAGCAATCAGAAGTTAGGATCACAGCTACATATATATTTTATAAAAAGCAATTCAAGATACAACTTTAAGTTAAAAGTGAAAACAGTAATTCAATAATAAATCAAATATTTTTTAGATTTGCATAGTTTCAGGTGGAATTTGCAGCCCTTTTTTGTTTGTTTGTTTTGTTTTCACATTTCACAGGAAAATGTGGATAAATAGAACTGAGTGTACTACAATGCCTAATTAGTCGCCAAAAGAATAATCAAATGACTTGAAATATTTCATAAACACTCACACACACACACACACACACACACACACACACACACACACACACACACACACACACACACACAGGGATGGGATTCACAAAAATGTCTGAATGACATATAGATTCTGCAGAGCTTTCTTCGGTTACAGATACAGGTTATACAGTAAGCAAATCAATTAATTTATTACTTTATAGCTGTAAAAATTAAATAAATTATTCATAGTCCATAATCAAATATTATCATTATGTTTTACAAATTCTTAGGTTTACAGGTGATGGTGACTGTGTTTTCTTTCTTCCCAGAGGCCCTTAGGACACTGACAGGCTTAATGGGGCTCTCAGGGCCAAAATAACACTGTAGCATAAATAAAGCAGCTGTGGTCCTGACCTGTTACATATACTCCTCTGTGGAGATATTTCTGACCTACACTTGGGGTTACTGTTTAAAGCAGTTAGTAACTGTGCTGTTTAGCTGAACACGTGAAGCCTAATCTTCTAAATTAAAGATGTGCGCTGCAATATAAATACAATCATCTGTAATAAGAGAGGACACAAGTGCCATCATAAACCATCACAATGTCATCTCACACCAGTTAAACCATAAACATGACCATATTTCTATTTTTGTTCTTTTGAACCTTCGTTTTGAATTTTTAAACTAAAAATTCCTTTGATCAATGCGCCACACATCAAGGCAGTCAATTCAAGTAAAATGTATTTATCCATTGTGCTGTGCTAAAAATCATTTACCTAATTTGTTGTTCCTGGTCAAAAATGACCAGCCTTGTAATCTCTCATTATGTTGTATTATCAATTATCACCAAATCTTGGATTAAATCTTTTTGTCAACTTGTTTTCTTTCATCCCCAATTCCCAAAAATTATAGTTTTGTTTTGTTTTGTTTTGTTTATGTTCATAATCTCCTAATACCTTTATGCCTTATAGCAGGGGCATAGATCACACAGGGGACGCGGGGGACGTGTACCCCCCCCCACTTTTAATATCATGTAAATTCGTCCCCCACACTTTTTCGGGCAAGTGTGTTCACTTAGAGGTTTTCAAGAGCTGGTATGAATAAATATAGATTTAAATTCAAAGAGACAGGATAGTCTGTGCATGATCTGATGTTTTCTTCGGACCCAGAATAAGGCGAGATGAACATAGCGGAGCGCAAAACACTCCGTGCAGTGTATGCTTCATTCATATTCGAAGCCGGAGGGCACTCTCGCGCAGAAAGTCGAACCAGGAAATTCCTAATATGGACAAAAGCGTCCAGCTAGAGGACGCAGTTCGAAGTTCCCTTGAAAGGGAACAGCCGAGTAGAATTTTTCCAGTTTTCTTTGATGAATAGAAAGTTCAGAAGAACAGCATTTATCTGAAATATAAATCTTTTGTAACATTATAAATACACTACCAGACAAAAGTTTTTGAACAGTAAGATTGTTAATTGTTTTTAATGAAGTCTCTTCTGTTCACCAAGCCTGCATTTATTTGATCCAACGTACAGCAAA
>NW_015544159.1:292887-297016 GCF_001515605.1 Sinocyclocheilus anshuiensis
CAGAAGAACAGCATTTATCTGAAATAGAAATCTTTTGTAACATTATAAATGTCTTTATCATAACTTTTGATCAATTTAAAGCATCCTTGCTAAAAAAAAATATTAATTTCTATAATTTATTTTCCAAAAAATAAAAATTATACTGACTCTAATGAATGGTATAGTGTATAATGTTACAAAATATGTTTATTTCACATAAATGCTGATCTTTGGATCCTTCTATTCATCAAATGTTTTATATATATAATGTTTTACATAACATTTCTGTCCCCCTCAGTTCTGAAATGATGGCTACGCCCCTGCCTTATAGTCACATTTAGCAGATTAGATCTGGGCGATAATATTTTACATTTTGCGATGATGAAAGCAATCAAAAAGTTGAGATTGGGCATGCTTATTTATCCAGGTTTCATGAAGAACTGTGTGAAAATCTCTTACTCTCACTCGCATTCCATTCTCAATCTTTGAAATATTCTTAATTTTTCTGTATACCAAAAAGTTACAGCTCTGGATATACACAAGCTGCTTTTCTAAACCCACTGCGGTAGGATCTTTAATATGGTGAAGCCCCGAAAGACAGTTTTCCTTTCAAGCATGGCTGACTATGAAGCATTGGCACTCCAGTCAAATCCCCAAATTCACACTCAATACTTTACATTGGCAGGCACTTTGCTCATTTTCATGACCTTGTTATTTAATTTGACAGCAAAGCCATGTAGGGAAAGGAGCAGAGGACAACCACACAGTATTTGAGGAGGGCAATTATTTTAGAATAACTAGCTGATATTTGTCGGGCCAGGAGCCATTTGAAATTGATAATTCGGTATAAATAAGCATCAAAGAAAACAAATGGCCAAGCTATTTTGAGATGATGCAACATATTATTAGCTAAATATAGCATGAGCTGATCTGAAGAGTTCTAATCAGAACTTCTCTGAATGCATTTAATTCCCTTTCAACTGGACATTCTTTGATGATCTGGAATGTCTGATGTTCTTCCTGGCGAGAGACAACTGGATTCACTAATTGCATAAAAAAAAAAAAAAAAAAATCCTTGTTTGAAAGATAACAAAGAGAAAATGTCTGATAGCCTGGACAATCTGCCATACTTAAAAGACACTGTAGCAAGATAATAATGTGCAGCTCTGCGGCAAAACTCCCGACACACAGACTGCAATGCTAATGATAATTGATGCCACATGTTCTCCATGCTCTTCGCAGAGACAGAAGCTTAAAGAGGAAAGCCAGATATTTGTGTCCTGTCCTCAAGTCTCCCACTTTCCTTCCGCCTTGGTGCCTTCATCTAATTTGTAGGTTGGATCATGAAAGCATTGTGATAAATGGGGGATTATGGTGGATGGACTGGGCATTAATGAAATATCAGGAGGATTAGCGGTGACGCAAACTGTTGGGGGTTGCAAGGGCTCAAGGAGCCCCGGTTCTCCTCAGAGGAGCCCGTTGAGGGGTCAAGAGGAGTGTGAGTGAATTAATTGGAGAAATGCAAGGCGTGGTCCTCCTTTAATCCTCTCAATGTCTCATGGCTGGCTCCAGTCCACACCCTCATATGTTTCCTAATCAGCCTGACTCACCGCTGAAGCACTGGAACGAAGGAAAACGAGTGTCTGTAATGTAGTAATAACAGAGTTTGACATCTTATCATCACGCCAAAGGGTGGCTGTTGATGTTTCAGAGGGGACTTGAAGACAATGCATGTGGAAAAGGGCTTCCGGAAGAGAGTTCTTTAACATCAAACGGCTGGCTGTGCACTTAGACGTCCTCTGTTGAGTCATTTGTTGATCTATAACTCACTCTGAACACACTCAGTGGGGGACAAGGCTGTGTGGAGCCAGGGAGACATTATAAAGTGTTGAAGGAGACAAGATTGAGATTCATGGATAAATAATGACATGGTCCAGGCCAGGAGAATTAGAGCCTGTCCAAAACACATCAACATAGAGGGGGAAAACATATTTTTGAAGGCATTGCATAATACACAGTATATATGTTATTTTAGTATCCCTGAGATAATATTATAGTTTTTGTTAATATTTTTAGAATTAATTATATTTTTATATTTTCTGCTTTGTTTAAACTTTTTTTTATTTATTATTTTGTTGTGTGTTTTTGTCATTTTTATGTTTTTAATATGTCTGCAGACCTGTCAACGTTGGAAAACTAGTACTGAGTACCATCAAAGACTCTTTCATTACAACATAAGCAAATATTTCTCGCAAATATGGAATCTGCATCTGAAGTGGCATTTAGATTCATTTACACAGACTGTTTAATGCAGCTCAGAGGGGACATGGATGCATTTAACCATCAGTTACAAATGCATAAATAATGTTTTGTTTTAAACGTAAAACGTTGAATATTGACCTGTGAAAAGATTTAAAACATGAAAAGATACTTAAA
The DNA here is from genome assembly GCF_001515605.1 of Sinocyclocheilus anshuiensis. NCBI lineage: Eukaryota > Metazoa > Chordata > Actinopteri > Cypriniformes > Cyprinidae > Sinocyclocheilus > Sinocyclocheilus anshuiensis. The sequence goes on from NW_015544159.1 coordinate 295,303, forward strand.
TTCTTTTTAAAGTGAATTAAAGCCGCCAGTAGGTGGCGGCAATCACTGTTACTGAGCGTGTCATTAATTGATTCATTCAAAAGGTTGATTCATTCAGGAATGAAACATTTAATGAGTGAGTCACTGAATCATTAGTTAAAAAAAAAACGATTAATTCAATAAGGAAACGCCGTCCTGTGTGTCGCTCAGCGGCACAAAACAGTGCTGTTTGGAACTATTTTCATTGGCGAAATACAGCAAAATCCAGCATCTAACATAACACTAACTTTATTAAATTTGAATAAATTTGATTAAACGTGTATTCAATTTGTTATCATGCTGATATCGGGAGAAAAAAATGGCACTCTTAGTGCATTTCGCCACATTTCTTGAATCTTATGGGCTTTCTGAATGCATTTTAATAGACTAAATCACACAGTGTATGCGTGCACTCTCTGGGTGTGTTTTTCTTTCTTTTTTTTGTGATATAGGTAGCCTACTCGATAATGTCAGATTGCACGTCATTAAAACAACACTTACGTTATTAGCGCAGACAATTCGCACACCCCAGCCTTGACTTGAGAGGAAAATGAAATCAACCACGGTAGTGTTTGCACATGAGCAAGTTTTTTTTTTTTTTTTTTCAGGAATCAGGAGTCTTTGCAAGCGCCAGACCACTGATAAGTCAAACCTGCTTTCTTGCAGTCTGTGTTCTTCCGACTTTCCCTGTGTCCCAATGTTCATACTATCCATCCTGAATGTGAGATTAGAATTAGTGTGTCCCAAAGCATAGTATGTTAAAAGAGTATGCCAAAAGCCCCCGGATGGTCTACTATTTCAGGTAGATTTTTGAAATGTGGATCTGCTCACACTCTAATGGCTAATATTGCCCACAATCCATTGCGCTTTGACGAAGGATTCAGTTCAGAACTACAAAATATTTATTTATTTATTTATTTAACGTTATCTGTGTTATATTTCATGTGCAATAACAATGTGAACTTTTATAAACATCCGTTTGGCAATTAACTTTAAAATGCATCGTTAGGCAAAAAATAAAATAAAGGCATAAAGACCCACGCTGGCAGATCAACGTGCTACTTCTTTTCTCTAATACAGTAGGAAGTTGCATGAAATGAAATGTAGAGGGCGTTAACTGTGAAAGATGATTGACAGGCCAGTATTTTCATAACAGTGTATGCGTGCACTCTCTGGGTGTGTTTTTCTTTCTTTTTTTTGTGATATAGGTAGCCTACTCGATAATGTCAGATTGCACGTCATTAAAACAACACTTACGTTATTAGCGCAGACAATTCGCACACCCCAGCCTTGACTTGAGAGGAAAATGAAATCAACCACGGTAGTGTTTGCACATGAGCAAGTTTTTTTTTTTTTTTTTTTTTCAGGAATACGGAAATAAAGGCATAAAGACCCACGCTGGCAGATCAACGTGCTACTTCTTTTCTCTAATACAGTAGGAAGTTGCATGAAATGAAATGTAGAGGGCGTTAACTGTGAAAGATGATTGACAGGCCAGTATTTTCATAATAATTATGTATATTTATAATCCATTGCTTATAGACATAGCCTTTTACAGTACAGAATATATGTGACCCTGGACCACAAAACCAGTCTTAAGTCGCTTGGGTGTATTTGCAGCAATAACCAAAAAAACATTGTATGGGTCAAAATTATCGATTTTTCTTTTATGCCAAAAATCATTAGGATATTAAGT
>NW_015544159.1:297069-297903 GCF_001515605.1 Sinocyclocheilus anshuiensis
TTTTTTTTTGTTTTTTTTTCAGGAATCAGGAGTCTTTGCAAGCGCCAGACCACTGATAAGTCAAACCTGCTTTCTTGCAGTCTGTGTTCTTCCGACTTTCCCTGTGTCCCAATGTTCATACTATCCATCCTGAATGTGAGATTAGAATTAGTGTGTCCCAAAGCATAGTATGTTAAAAGAGTATGCCAAAAGCCCCCGGATGGTCTACTATTTCAGGTAGATTTTTGAAATGTGGATCTGCTCACACTCTAATGGCTAATATTGCCCACAATCCATTGCGCTTTGACGAAGGATTCAGTTCAGAACTACAAACACGAATAAAAAACACTAAAAACTACAAACATGGCGGATGTGCGCGACCGATGGTTAAGTAGAGAGGTTTAGATAAAGGGGTTTGAGTTACTAATAATCAACATTTAACCTGTTAACATTTTTTTATTTAATGTTATCTGTGTTAGGATATTTCATCTACAACAACAATGTGAACTTTTATAAACATCCGTTTGGCCATTCACTTTTAAATGCATCATTATGCAAACATATGCGGAGTTCTCCGCATAAAGACTCACGGCTGGCAGATCAACATGCTACTTCTTTTCTCTCCAATACAGTGGGATGTTAAATGAAATGAAATGTGGTGGATGTTAACTGTGACAAGAAGATTAACAGGCCAGTTTACAGTGATAGGGTGTGCGTGTAACTAGGCGACAGAGCAGTCCGTTAAAGACGCAATTGTGTGACGTGATAGTATGTCCCAAAGCTTGCCTACTCTTCTACTACACACTCAAAAGTGTGTACTTTTTCTGCACCAAAAAAGTACATACTTTAAGGGCG